>NC_056744.1:669615145-669730145 GCF_019279795.1 Protopterus annectens
AGGTATATATGTATTATATATATAAAGAGAGAGAGATATAAAAGGGATATGTAAATAAATTAGAAGGAAAAGTAGCCATACTCTGTCAAAAGAAGAGTTAATAAAATAATGGAGGGTATTTAGTACTGCAAGGGTGATCTGTTTGCATCTCTATTAATATTATAAGTTACCCATATATTTGAACTGTGTTCTTTATATGATAACTCTTTCAGTGTTTATTATAGGAGGGCATGATTGCCAAAGTTGAAGAAAAGATGTTGCATGGAGCTGAACATGAATATAGAATGCCATGTAAAACAATGTTATAATCTGCAAAAAATCAGTTCAAGTGTGTCGAAAAACCATACAAAGTTACTAAACTCAGAATCAATTATCAGCACATTATTTATCTATTTATTTTTTTTATTTATTGGCATTGTTTACCAGGATAGCCAATGGGCCAAGAAGAGCCCATTTTCAATGTGGGCGCCTGGGAAGAAAAGCTCCACAGAAAACATAAAGCATAAAAGAGTGTTTTTACAAGGTTGAACATTCAAAGAAAACATAAACAAAATGTTATAACCTATTACATAGAAAAGTTCCATGGAAAACGTATACATTTCTAAAAAATAAGCTTTTACAAGGTAGAAAGTTCAAAGGAACAAGCACGCAGCATAATCTAATACAAACTAAATATAGCAGCATGGGTTAAATTAAGGCAAATATTTAGCTAGTGTGTCTAAGTAGAAAGGGGTGCTTTATACCAAGTGCATAGCTAGTATGAATTTGAGAGGTTCAAGCTAAAATTACATTATGAGTTTTCTAGCAGCTAAATTATAGGAATAGAAAGTAATTGAAGACAAATATGAGAAGATGTAGTGTGCTGGATTGGGGGGTTGCTAGAGGAACGGGTACAGGTGATAGGATAAGTGTAAGGAGGAAGAAGGCAAGTTATATGAAAAAGAGTCGTGGCAAAAAAGAAAAATAGTAAGACAGAAATTGATGTAAGTTTAGAAAGGGGAAGGCAATGGGAAGATCGATTAGGATGAGATATAGAATAATAGGAGTGTAAAAAGTTATTGAAGAAAGGGCAGGGAAGATGTGGAATGATGGGAGGGTGTTTGAGAGCTATATTATGGAAGGTGGAGGCTTAATACAGTTATAGAGCCAGTTGTATTGGAGGTGGTTTCTGAGAGCTGTTTTGAAAGAGCCAGTGCTAGGAATGTAGCAAATAGCTAGAGGAAAGCTGTTCCAAGTTTTTACTATTGCCCAAGAGTAAGGTAATTGGCCTGCAGGTAGCTTTGGTTTGTGGACTTGGAGGAGGAGCTGGTTCTCAGATTGTAGGGTCCTGCTGGGGTTGTAGTGGTAAAATAAGGAACATAGGCAGGGCAGTCCTGAGTTTTTTTTGAGAAGTTTGTGTCTGGTAGATAGTTGCAGATATGTGAGATAGTAGAGGAATTCCAGCCAGTTTAATGTTTTTAGGAGTATGCAGTGATGGGTGGAATGGTGACAGCTTGTTGCAAGTATGGCTATTTTATTGCAGCACATTTCTAGTTTAGCTTTAAGTGAGGATTCAAGGTTAATAAGCAGTTGGGCACCACAGGCCAGAGAAAGAAGTAGGTATGTGGACATAAATACTTGTTTTGATGGAAAGAAAATGAATTGTCTATGTCTGTAAATAAGTCCTAGTTTTTTGGGTCTTACTGTGTTATTTTGGATATGTAGATCAAATTTTAGGTTTTCATCAATTATGACACCTAGCAGTTTGGTATTTGTAATTATTTCAATTTTTGTTTTGTTCAGGGAGAGTATGCTTAATTGGATTTTGTTGAGGGGAGTAGTTCTCTTTGGAGTGAAAATTATGAGCTTGGTTTTATTGGGGTTTAGAGATAGATGGTTGTTGTGGAGCCATGGATCTATGGTGGAGAATGCAGATTGTGTGGTGTGTTGTAGCTGAGTTAAGTCTGTTGCAGAGCAGATAACAGTAGAATCATCTACATATTGTACAAGAGATCCCTGGTGAAATGCTAAATGGAGGTTGCTGATAAAAATGTTGAAAAGTAGAAGTCACAGAATACAGCCCTGGGGGCGACCCTGTTGGGGTTGTTTATATATGGGGAGATAGATTTTTGCCATTTTACAGCATGTTCTCTGTTTAAGAAGCTATTGAACCAGTTGAGTGATGGGGTAGAGAGTCTGATGTTAGAAAGCTCAGAGAGGAGCAGAGTGTGAGAGATAGTATCAAAGGTTTGTATAGGTCCAGAAATAGGGTGGAGACAGACTTCCTGGAGTCACGGGCTGTATTAACTTGGTCCATAAAGGATATGAGGGCAGTGGAAGTGCTATGACCTAATCATAAACCATGCTGTGTTTGTGAGAGGATTTGATTGTTGAGAATGAAATGTAGAAGTTGTTTGTGTATACATTTTTCCAAAATTTAGATAAGGGGGATAGAATTGCTATGGGGTGAAAATAAATTGGAAATATCAGTTAAGGAACTACCTTTGTGGCATAACATATGTTTATTTTTCAAAGGCTAGGAACATAGGATTTTTGTACTGATCTATTTATGAGTATACTAATGGGGTAAGCAGTTGCATCTGTGGTGATTTTTAGATACTCAGTGGGTAGACTGTCTGCTGCATTGGAACAAGGTTTTAGTTTTAAAGGTAGTTTTTCTATGAGAGAGGTTTGGACAGTTGAGAGTGTGAATATGGGCTTGGAATTGTTTGTGGCAGAGTTTAATTGGGAGGATGATTGGGACTGGTATTGTATGTGACTGGGAGGGGCAGATTGATCTGGAATGTTTGTGGCAGGGAATGGAGGTAGGGATTGTATGTGTTGCAATATAGTAGTTTGACCTGGGGTGTTAAATGCAGGGAAATGTTTTGAGAGATTGGTTGTAATATTAGCTATATTGTCAACAAAGTAGGAGTTAAATAAACTTGCTATGTGATCTGGTGATTTGTCAGGGTGGGGGAAAGGATTATTTTTTTGTACCTGGGTTAAGGAGAGTACTAATGGAGGACCAGAATTGTATGGGATTGTTTCTGTGATTTTCTGGAGCTCAGTGTAGTATGCTTTCTTATGTTTGGTTACAAGTTTTTTTTACATGGTTACAAAGTTGCTTCAATTTTACTAGATTGGAGTTGTTCTTATGTTTATTGCAGTTTCCAGGTTTTATCTCTTAGTAACGTGTTCCTTTGCTGGTTTAGTTAACCATGGAGCATGATTAATTTTTAGTCTTTTGGTATGGGGGTGCAAGGCTGTCTACTATTTTTAGCAATGTGGTATTGAAATAAAGCAGGACATTGTCAAGTAGGAGAGTTTTTAGGATATTCCAATTGATGCTTTTTAGAATTTTGCTAAAAGTGGATGGATTGAAGTTGGATAGATTCCTGACATGTTAATCGTAATGTTTTTATGTAATGGGGGAGTAGTTCAAATAAAGGCAGGAAGATGGCCACTTAAAGAGTTAGGGAGGGTACCAAATGACAAGATTTTAGTGGTGTCAGAGGTTAAGATCCAATCTATAATGGCTCCTTCATTAGTTTTGTTATTATATCTTGTAGGGGTAGAGATACATTGCATGGAATGAAGTAGGTTAATGGTGTTAATGGGAGATTTTGAGCCAAAATGTGACCAGTTTATATTTACTTCGCCAAGTATTACAGTTTCATTTTTTATGTTGTGAGAGGTCCACTATAATGTATCTTCCAAAACTGGTATGGTATTACCAGGTGGAATATATATGACTATAATACAGAGGTTTTTAGAGTTATTTATTTTCAGGAAGGTGACTTAAATTTTGGCATTAGAGAATTGTGGTATTTGACCAGTAAATGGGTGTATATTAAATGTATTGGAGAATAGGATAGTAACACTGCTGTCTTTTTTGTTAGTTCTTTCTGCCCGTATTACACTGTAGTTGGGAGGGAGGAATTCTGTGTCCTTTATGTTAGGTTTTAGCCAGGTTTCTGTTATGGCAAGGATATCTATTTTATTATGGGCTAGCCAGGCATGCAGGTCTGAAGTTTTGTATCAAATACTTTGAAGGTTTATGGTTGTGATGTGTAGACATTTAGTGAGATAGGGGGAGTTGCTTGGGTTGGGATGGATGTTGCCACATTGAGTTAGTGTTGCAAAAAGTGATAAGAGTCCTTGTGTCACAGACAATTGTTTGGAGTGTATAAAGTGCAGTAGAAGGGGTGGTGTGGTTTGGGCAGGAAGTGGAACAGTTTTTGTGGAGAATAAATATAGTAGTGCAAAGCGGAGGAGTTATAGAATAAAGATTGAGGTGTATAACTGAGTAGCTTTCTGCTGGGAGACTTATGCAGGCGGTTTCAGAAGAGTATGTGTATTAAATCTGAGTTGAATGAGGGGTGTTCTACTGAAAGGGCTAATAGCATAGTATGAGATAAGAGGAATTTGTAGGTGGAGGGGGCCGTGTTTGGGGAGGAGTTAATGTGGTAGATAGGAAGTGGAGTAGTGTGTAGGGTACTTGGACTGGATGTGTAGTTAGGGGATATAAATGTAAGGATATTGGGGTGGGAGGGAATGGGTGTAGGGTAGGGAAGTGGAATGAGCCCAAGTGTAGCGAGGGTGAACTGAGCAGGTTGAGCCAGGATTCAAGCAGCAAAGAACTAAGGTTACTGTCTGTCTAAAAAAGTTATCAGTTAATTTTTGGAGAAAGGTGCCAGTATATGCTAAGATCTAAGAAAGAAAAGTTTCTGCTCAAGCAACAGTCATACAAAATTATGATTTAGTAATTTGTATGACTGCATTGCTTTGTTAGAGTAAATAATTTGTCTATTAGTCTAGGGTGAGAAATAGAAAAGTCAAATAGATGTAAAAAAGAAATGAAGGGGCTATGAAGATATTGTGTGAGGAAACTATCAGTAATTTTTCCCTCTGGTGGTGTGTGCACCAACTCCTGCTGGGTTAAAGCATAGGACTGTTTTCAACATTCAGCCATGTTATTTATAAGTTCTATAATTAAATGATAGTATATGATTAGGCAGTAGAGCTTTCCATAGCTTTGACCTACATTCAGTAGTTTTTAGTGGGAGAGTCTCAAAGTTAGGTTTTTGAATACTTTTAGAGTCTCTCATTGTGGTTGATTTCCTTAAGCCACAATCTCAGCATGAGGGAGAGGAGACTCAGATATGGAGAATTAAGTAGTTCTTGTTGGGACACACTCAAAGTTATGTTTTTGAATACTGTTGCAGATTCTCTCATTGTGGATGATCTCCTTAAGCTGTGATCTCAGAGTGAGGGATAGGAGACTCAGATAGGGAGATTGGAAAGCCCACCACTACCAGAGAACAAACGACTGTGTGGTCAATAATTTAAAAATGGCACATCCTTGATTAAAAAACACAACAGTAACAATGGACATTTTTAATGGTTAAGCACTTTTGTCTAAGTACAGACTTCTTCAGAACCAAATATTAGGTGTTCTTTTAGCAGTTTGTTATACAGCATGATCTGTTCGATCATGTGACTACTGAACTAACCACATTAGAAAATTTAAAGGTACATGGACAAAAAAACTACATAGAGTAAAAATACATGAGATAAAAATAAAGAATAAATGTGTAAAAAAGCAGGCAAACTAAATAATACATTCATATATGAAATCATTCAATTGTTACATTAGGATGAAAATATGAAGAAATGTATATTTAAAACTGTGTTCATAATTCACAATATGGCAGCCTTCAAAATGACATACAAGAGACACATTCTCATTTGATAGCTGAAGGGTGACATGCAGATAATTTCATCTGCCTTAAAATTCCCTGTACCTTGATAACCTGAGAATCAGCACCTCAGCAATGTCTGACGAATCGGTGGCCACAGTATGAAAGGGTCTGGAAGGAGAGAAAGGGATCCTTATACTAGGCAGAATGTATTTGGCCCACCTTCCTTTGCAAAGTTGAGAACTGGAATCGAGAAAGCTAGAGTGTGAGAGTGTTTAGTCAAATACACATGTGGAACCAATGTATCTTTCTTATGTTAAATCTGGCATTAGGAATCATCAGGAAGGAAGAGACCATAAAACCTAGAGATCTTAGAAAGTCTCTTGCAGTGGGCATTTTCTGCAAAGAAAGATTGAGGAAATACTGATGATAAGCTTGTATCCTTTCAGGGAGAAGAAAGGCAGTTATCAGGTGGGTGTCTAAAAGGTATTCCAGGAAAACCAGTCTATGAGGTGGGAACAGGGATGACTTTTTCAGGTTTAGGGTGAATCCTAGGTTGTGGAAAATATTCATTGTGACTCCTAAAGTTGTTAAAGTTCTTGACTCATCGTAATGGAAATTAAATAAGGAAAAATGTGTATGTCCTGAAGTCTGCAGTAAGCTATTTTGGTAAAGAGCAGTAGAAAGCTCATATAACAAAGATGTACATTGATAATGTAATCCCAAAGAAAGACTCTTAAAAAGAATGTGTTGTTCTTGTGACTGGGAATATGTGGATAAGCATTTTTTAGGTCTAGAGTGAACAAAGTAGATAAATAAATAAGTTGGGGGAAAGAACGGGTAATAGACTTTGAAGTGTCAACATTTTGAATTTTGGAAAATGCACAAAAGTGTTAATTATGGATGAATCTGGACTAAACCTCCCAGTGCTTTCCTTCCTGGATACCAGAAAATGCCTTAAGGAAAATCCTTTTCCCCATTAATCTGCAGGCCGCATTGAAACAGTAAGTCCAGAATGATTGGTAAAACTGATCTTTAGAACCTGAGAGATTACTAAGGGTAGATGGGAAGGATGTCCAATGAAATTTGCAACCATGTTCTGAAGTATCTAGTTCAAAAAGTCTGTGGCCATAGTCTGTCATGTAGGAAGGTAAAGAAAAAGGTTCCGTACAATTTTTCTGAAGAAGGCCATGGTAGTGAGAGGAGAATAATTAGAAAGTATAGTGATGTTTTTTCTTTGTTGGATCCCTGAAATCCATTAGGTTTTCTTTGGGAGTTCTCCTGCCACTTTCTTTTAAACTATTCTTCTCCAGAGTTAGTCTGACCAGAATTGGAAGGTTTGTGTAAAAAAGGTCCTGGGTTGGATGGATAGCTCCTTTGAAACTTAGGAGTTGGAAATAAGAAAAGCTCTTTAATTCCCTACATGAATTTTCCCCTTTTTTCTAACTTTTCAAAACTTCAGCACAAGAATGACAAAGTAGCAGGTCCTTGTCAAGGGAGTTTTCACACCCTCAGGGATTTATTGTAATCTTAAACAAGCATACCCTCTAATAATAGTACCAGTTGCATTTGCTGTCGAGTGAAGAAAACACCCAGGGAATCATAGTCACATTTGATAATGTGCTTATCTACCAGAGAGGTAGAATTAAGCACATCCATGTGTTTAGATTTCATGTCAGAATTAGGAAGATTTGCTAAAGATTGTCTCATATTACTTAAAATATATAGAAGGAACTTGATCATGTGGGTTTGGCAAATAATAGATCTAAAACCTAAAGTAAAAGATGTATTCATCTTTTTACCATACCTATCAAGACCTCTGCGGTCATTATCAGGAACTAGGTTTAAAGATAGAAAGGCTCTAGTATGATACAAAAAAAATGACAACAGGGCAATAGTGGGATTTCAGTAAAGGTACTTATGCAAGTCAAGAACTGTGTAACATTTGTCTGGCTTCCTTGGGGATAGAGGATAGGAATCCAGAAATAATAAAGTAGCTGAAAAGGTACCTTCCCGAGCGTTCACATCTCTCCAGAACAAAAGGGATAGCAGCAGACTATGTGTAACAATATTTAAAAGCTTACATTATCTTTGCTGGAAGCCATAAACCGCTTCACCCTGCCACTTAAAAATTATTTTAATGTAGCAATACTATCCTCAAAGAAATGTTTATCATTAGATGGGTCAGAGGATATCATCAGTCTAACATTCAAATTAAGTCAGTGAATGAATCTGAGAGTCATAATCTAGCCCTTGTTTATCAGAGTCTGACAATTCTTATACCTCAGGAGAAGATAGGAGTCTTTTATTTTTTAAAGGCATGGAGGTGAACAAAGAAGAAGCAGGCAGAGAAGATGGAAAGGACTGAATTGCTTTAAAGTAACTTGAGCAAAACTGATCCAGTCCCATTTCTTAGCTTTCTTACTGGAAGGGACAAGGTAGAGAAATGTGCTTAGCTTTCTGAGAATATTTCTTAGAAGTGTCTAGATATATGCTTTTTAGAGTGGAAGCCATGGGTGTAATATATATATAAGTGAGTCATAGATATCATATTTTATTAATAGTGGATACATCCTTCACTCTCAGTTAAGATCAGACTAGGTTCTCCCTTCCCAGCTTTCTCAGTTGAATTTCTGTTCCTATTAGATATTTAGGTGTCTTGAACCATAATGGTCTCAAAAGGGGACATGTTGGAGGGCTCAGTGGAAGCAGATAGATGGTCCTTGAACTGTGAAGGTGCTTTAGTGGAGCTGTCTGTCTCAAACCAAATGAGGGAGGAGGATATCCAGTTATTGCCTAGTACTTCCCTCAAAGTTTTTTTTTCTTTTCTTTTATTTTCTTTTTTAACTGTAGTGACAGGTCTGTAGAGGAAGAAGACACCATAGCTGAAGAAGCTAGGACTTGAAAATGCTCATTTTCTAAGTATGTACTATTTATTATTTATTATTTGTATTATTTATCACCCTTTGATAAAACGGTGAGTGAACTGGTTCATTAACCCTTTTCAATCATGAAGTGGGTACCTTTAGTGGTACATAATATATATTAGACAATGTGGTGCATGGACATATGACAGACAATGTGTTTCACTGTTTCATAAATACATATAGTAAAACAGTTATGCACTGTCATTACAGAAATCTACATTTAATTAGTTTAACAATTTATATATGTATTTATACATGTACAAGTGTATGACTGATAATATTATCAGTTATTATCAATTGTCTTGAAAGAATTCACAAGTAGAAATTATTAAAGGAATTAAGACTTATTTTGATAGTCTTAGAGGCAAATGCTTGGCAGATACTACCGGAATTAACATCTTTCTCAGCCCATAAGCAAAAGAAACAACTTAAGTAGGAGTCTGTATATGATATTTGATGCTCACAGTCACATTTAACTTATCTCCTAACAGACATAAGAATTTTAGTGTGATAAAAGACACCAGAGATTTTTGGATTCCTTATATCAATTCGTGACCTCATTAACCAGCTTGGAAGGCCTTGTTATGGTGATGATGGACATTAACAGTCTCTTTACCCTTATCCTTAATGACTATGGTATTTCAGCCATAAGGAACTTCCTAACAGACAAAGACAGTTATAATAAAGAAAAGATTGCTATGTTTGCTTGTGGGAATAGTACTTGAAAATAATATCTTTTTATATGAAAGTAATATTTACTGGCAGAAATGGGAAGTAGCCATGAGCACTCCCTGTACCAAAACATATGCCAATTTAGTATTGACGTTTTAGGAGAATCTTTGTTTAACGATAACATTTTTGTTTTGCATTTAAAATACTATACGAGATTCGTGGATGATGTATTTCTCATGTGGCATGGTCCTGTTGAATTATTACAAGACTTTGTTAGATATTTAGAAAGCACCACAAATTTCTTGAGGTTTTCCATGAAATGCTCCCAGACCTATATCGATTTCTTGGGTGTCTCCTTAGATTTGGATAAGATACATGGCAGAAATATTGTAGTACATGTAAAAGATTGCAAAAGAAACAATCTGTTGTCTAGAGATAGTATGCATCCCCATCATATTTATGACAATATGGTAAAAGGTCAGTTATTATGGACATCCAGATTGCACTCAAGAGATGAAGATTTTCATAAGGCTACATATACATTAGGCCAATAATTTCTATAAAGGGACTATAAGCAGAAGGAAATTCAACATTTTTAAATGAAGTTCAAAAACAAAGAAATACCAAAGCGAAATCTTATTTCTCTCAAAGAGATGAAGTGAATTCCTTGGTTATGACTGCAAGGCCTCCTAGAGATTCAATGAGAGCCACCTTGACTTTTTCTAGTGATGTCTCATCCATTTGTAACATCATTAAAATTAATTGGAAGATTCTTCTAAGTGATGAAGACATCAGAAGTATACTAGGTGATTCCCCAACCTTCAGATTCAGAAACAACAAGAACTTGAAATGTATGCTGTGTCAATAGAACATAACATTAGACTGACAGTTATCTACTAGGATAGGAACTTTCCCATGTAGAACTTGCACTATGTGTAGACATATATCCCCTGTACAAGGCTCTGTACATCCAGTAACCTGTAAAAAATATGATCCATATTTTTATGCAGATTGTAAGATAAATAAAATTGTATACATCGCTATGTGCACTTGTTCAAGTTTTTACATTGGCAAAACTAACAGACAATTTAAAGAAAAGTTGTCCAAGCACATTAATGACATTCATCTTAAAGATGAAAAAAGTCCATTATAAAAACATATTTTACATAACCCTGAGCACTCGTTTGTGTTTCATGTTCTGCAAATAATTTTTGTTAACATCTGAGGTGGCAATTTAACTAATGAGACAGATTATGCAGAGATGAGATGGATTGGGAACCTGCGTGTTGATGCCCTTCCAGGATTAAATACTTGCCTATCCTTAAACTGGCACTGAAAAATCACAGGCTTAAATAACACCATTATTTGCCTTGGTCATTAAGGGCCATGCTGGCATGAATGGATTGTTATGATCATAATTCATACCATATGAGATTTACAACATATTTTGGGGGGATTAGCCCATGTTTATCCAAGGCAGATTATTTTCTGCATGTCTTTTATTGGTTGCTACATGTTTTCTCAGCCAACAGGGATGAAGACATATTGGATAATGAAATTATTGGCACTAGTTCTATCTATGTAGTTCAACCAATACCATTTGGATAACCATATTTGCATATTTTTCTTAGACTGGCTAAAGTTTTCACATAGCACCAATCCTTTTTATTTTAGGTATTGTTATTCATTGGTTATCTAACACCATATGTAGACCAATAAGGACTACTCTACATATGAATAGGAACTTACCCTGACTGGATCTTGCTTATGTTTTTGACCAATGCTTTTTTTAAAGAATAGCATGTTTTATTTTAATTCTTCATTTGATTGGTTGGATGGCTGGAGATTATTTTTTAACGACTGAGGCATTTTATTCATTGAGATCTGAAGAAGTATTCATTACCCAAAAGTGCTCATCTTTTCTTTTTATTGATGCATTAAAGTGGATTTTATGTGTTATGCCAGGCTAGTTCTGATAGTTGTTTCTGTTGTGCTTTCATATTTCAGTATCTACCTATAGCAACCATTTGTTCACCTTTTTTACTATATATATATATATATATATATATATATATATATATATATATATTTAGATACAGATGCAGATATATATATATATATAGAGAGAGAGAGAGAGAGAGAGATACACAATATATATATATATATATATATATATATATATATATATATATATATATATATATATAGATATATATATATGCACAGAGATACACACACACGCACACACACACACACACACATGCACAAATAAATATATATATATATATATATATATATATATATATATATATATATATATGCATGAAAGGCCATTTTACTGACACCCATTTCACTGAGACCAAATCACATAAAGTTCATTTCACCTAAAACTTATTTCACCTAAAACTCATTTCACTGACAAGTAGTACTCTAAACCAAGTCAAAGGTATATGTCCTCTTCCCCACTGTAATGCAATCCTGGTGTTAGTATAAATAGTTGGGGGGTGTGGGGGACACAGCGCCCACTTTGGGGGGTGTTGAGGGCATAGCCCCCACCTAGTTGGGTTTTACCAAATAATGTAAAACAAAACCAGACAACAGGAAACCAAATTTATGGGGGTATGTGGTGGGATGTGCCCCTCACACTCCACTTAACTATATATACTAACACCAGGATCGCAATACAGTGGGGAAACTTGACTTGCCTTAGAATACTACTTGTCAGTGAAATGAGTTTTAGGTGAAATGAACTTTCAGTAAAATGAACTTTAGGTGATTTGGTCTCAGTGAAATGGGTGTCAGTGAAATGGTCTTTCAGTTAAGTAATACGAATCCATATATATGCACATATATATCTATATATCTATATAAAATATTTAATACACACATATATACATATATAAAATATATAACACACACACACACACACACACACACACACACACAGATAGAAATAGATCTATAGACAGAAATATATAAATGCATAGGGGGCATAAGACATATGTGAGAAAACTACTTTTAAGTTTTTTCAGCAATGGGAAGTGTAGAAATGAAAATTAGAGCATAACAGATCTTTGGCTAAACAGAAGTAGTCTGTAGGTAAACTAAGTCATGTAGTGTTGTGTGTGTGTGTTTGTGTGTATGGGAGTGTTTCTAGGTTGGTGTTGCAATAAGGGATAGGCAAAGGCATACATTTAACATAGTGCTTGTGTGTTGGTGTACATGAAGTGTGTGTGTGTGTGAGTGTCTTGTACAGGACTATTACTAGGGAAGTGTTTTTTAGTAAAGCAATGCACGGTATTGTGGTTAGGGGCAGCTGCAGGATTAGGAATAAGGTTAACACACGTAAGTCAGGTGGTACAGGGAGGGCTTCACCTCTTCTCACTTACTGCAAATGTTTTTGACTGCCTAGTTTAACACAGGATTCATGTCATTAAGTTCTGACATGCAGCCTGAATGATGAAACCATGTACAGAACAATTCACTTGAAAAATTACTTTCCTTACCACATACTACAACAAAAGTGCTATTTAAATAGCTTTAATATTTTTAGTTAAAAATATGACTTCATAAACTATAAAAAACAGTGGCTTTTATAAGGAGAGCAAGAGAAAAGTATGGAACTTGCAAAAAATTATTGTAGATACAACTTTCTAGTGGCCCTTCTAGAGGCATTCTCTTTGTAGTATGTTTACTCTGCATATATAGTATATGGCATACAGTACTTTTCCTATCCACTCAAACCCCCAACAATCCCCTCAGCTGTTTGTTACATAGTATTTCAGTAGCACTACAGAATGCTATACACCACCTTGAGTCACTGCTGTGTTACACCACTTTGTGTCATAGCTGTTTTTATACTTATTTCATCTCTGTCTTATAGCAACTTCTGTCACTGCTATTTTACAGTACCTTATGTCACTGCAGTTTTGTGATACCATATGTCATTGCAGTTAGATCACCTTGTGTAAACTATTCACTGTCACCCATCCAAAGGAATGGCAACATACATATTCTTTGCTGCCTACATACTCTGCCTATACTTATTAATTTGCCATCTTTCTTTCATGTTTGGATCTAATTAGTTTTCATATCTCACTTCCAAATGTCTCCCATTAATTCTAACTATGAATCTAATGCAACATGTATTTATGGTGAACACAAAACTTGCAATGGCTTGGAGGTTCTTCTCTGTGTTCTGCATTAATGATTACAGTGAGCACAAGCTACCTTATTTGTTAAATCAGTTTCACACTCTATTTTGCACTTTAACATTTGCAGTGTTAGACGGCAATTTATTAGATTTGCAGTTACTTGATAATTTTCAATGTCATCATCTTTGCATGCTTTATATACTATAATCATATCTGTCATCCATCTTCTGAAGGAGATACTGAACAGAATAAAATTTATCATTACCAGAAAGGAGTGACTCCTTGGGAATGGAATATTCTTAAAGAAGCATCCTTGAACTTTTTCCTGTAATTTTATGTCTTCCTTTCTACGTCAATCTTAATTAATGTACTTATCGGATTACAATATTCATTACATAATTAGAGTCTGCCATTAATACCACTGAGGCTTTATGGGCCTCAGTCTGTAATATTAAATTCTGATTGCCCACTTGTGTATGAAGTCTGCATACATTTCAAGGCTTAATTTCTTGTCAGCTGTGATAACCTAGATCTTTAAAGGTTCTTGATACTCCTACTGTCTCTTCTCCTTGAATGTAATTTTCTTGGTATATTTTGGTGAAGGAGATGCCATTTGCTTTGTTTACATTTACTGGATGGCAGTTCACTGTAGGCCTTTATGATCATGCTGTCTTTCCTTTCTACCACCTTAAAGTCTTCCTCAGATTCTATCATATAGGCAAGTTTGTGTCTTCTGCATACTTAACTAATGTTATTTCTGTTGATATAGCTAGATATGTACTATATGTTAAGAATGGCTGAGGTCCTTATCTTGACCCTTACTGCACCCCAACTTTATTTTCCCTGCTGTTACTATTTAGTTCCACCTGCCATTTCTACATTACTAGCTCAGATATCCACTTTGTTGTGCTTGAGTTAATTTTCTTTAGTTTCTCATTTCATTATATTTATTGTTTTACATTTCATCAAATGTTTTGTTACAACCTAAGCAAATGCCATCTATTTCACCCTTGTTAACTTTGTTGTTAAATTGTAATAAATGTTTAAATTGCTAATAGCTAATGTCGATCAATGATTTTTCTTGTACTGTTGACAACGTCCAATCTACACATTTCATCTAGAAGAATGTCTACCAGGCAAAATTCAAGTATGTTTTTAAGGTAGCTTTTTAAACTGTTGTTCAACACTTTGGTCGTATTACCTTTCTCTAAGCAGTACTATAACTGGGAACATAACTGAAGTTATAACACAATAATGCATGTAGTGCACTAAATGTTTGGTGGTACTTGAAATTTATACAATAACTTTAATTTTATGCTACCTTACACTATTTTCATATTTTTTAAACATTTGCCTCCAATTATGTTATTGCTATTTTTGATATCTCACAATATTCTATATCTTTTTCTGTTGTTTACACCTTTATAACTTTATCTTCCTCATTCTGAAATGCCCTGAATGAGTCATTAAAAAACATATGATGCTCCAAGCATTTCCTGATTTTTCCTTTCTTGATTAGATGGATTACATTTATAGTATTTTCTGTTCTTTTTTTATATACATATAGAATGTATAATGTCATTAAATAGTACTAATTCTGTCTAACCTATCCCTTTTGTTGTATATTTTTTCTATGAAATACGAATATGAAACATCAATAAATTTCTCATTGTTAAGATTTATTTTTTTACACAGTTTTAACTAATGATAGATGCAGATGTTCAAAACGTTACTATCAAAAAGATTTTGAAAAAAATGCATGATGGACTGAACAATTGGATAGACAAAGGAGTAAAAAAGAAAAACATATGATTGATGTCAAGGGATTCTCCTAGTTTATACAAGCAAAACAGGTATAAAATTAGAGCTAAATATCAATGACTAGTGAGGAACACCAAGAAAACATTTTAGCTAAACCTTGCTAATTACACTCTAAATAATAAAAAAGCATTATTTAAGCATTTGAGGAGTTTTAGGAAACTTTGAGAAAAATATACTTGTGATATTAACTTGATTACTGGTTAACAACAACTAGCAGTAACATTTTTGGAAAAATGTTATTTATTTATGGTATTAACTGTTCAGAGTATAATAATACCTTTGTTTATGACTGCACAGTCATATGTACTACCATTTAATTTACTATGGTATAAAAACTATAAAAAGCAATAAACCCCACATAAGCTATACAAATTGATAATATTAATGTATTTTTCATTCAACCATCTATAAATCTATGGCACCAAGTATTCATTGACTTTTTCAGATGACTATACAGTTAAGATATGTCCTTTATATATGGAGGGCTGCTATTGTTTTCTTATTCATAACAGTGGAACTAATAACTTTGAGGATACTTTTACACCGTTAACTTGACCTGTACATTTCAAAAATATTTTGAAAGGGTATTATGTAAATAAATTAAGTGGGAATTAATATCTGATTGCTGCATTTTCCAGCACTGGTTTTACAAAGAAAGATCTTGTTTTGAATAACTTGATACATTTTTACCAAAATGCTTGGCAAGTCATTGATATGAGTCTTTCATTATTCACTGTGTATTTGAGTCTTTCAAGGGCCTTTGATTCTATACACCATAGTGCAATCATAAATGCACTAAACAAAATAAATGTTAACAAGTATGTATTAAGGTAGACCAGTTATTAGATGACAGAGAAAACTTATAGAGATAGACTTGGAGATGATGTATCTAAGGACTCACCCTTCACTGTGGGACTCCAGGGTTGGGTATTAGGCCCAGTTCTGTACAGTTTATTTATGCCGGACTTCTCTGGAGTATAGGTAAGGAAGTTTTTCTGTTGAATATAAAATGGGAACTATTGTGAACTCAATTAAGCATTAAGCAAGAATGCAGACATCCCTTAATAATATATATCTATAGTTGAGAAGTTGCCATATGGAATTTAATGTTTGTAAAACAAACGTTATTAATTTTGGGATTAACAACTTTTATTATCATTATGCATTAAATAATGTAATATTCAGTGGTGAAAGTAAGATTGGAGACTTAGGTGTTATTATAGATAGAAGGCTTATCTATGAGGAAAACATGTATATAATTATTGGGAAATGTTTTCTGCTTTAAATGATATTTAATGCTGGATTTCCAGCAGAGATGAAAGAGCTTCTTTCTACTTAATAAGGTGATAGACCAGAGACTGAGTGCTGTGCTTCAGCATGTATGGATAATAGGACTCAGCTGGTGAAGATGGAGAAAATTCAGAAATATATTACTAGGCAGACCAGCAGGATCAAATACCTGGAATATGCATCAAGAGTGACAAAGTTGTATATATACTATATAAGTTATAGGACGATCTATGTAATTTTAATTTACAAATACCTGACAAATGATTCACTGGTTACTTCTGTTGGGAATGAACTTAGCTCTAATCATTCTGGAACAAGTCAGAATGTTAAGTATCCAGTCTTGAGAAATGCTTTGGGGACAAGAACCTTTTGTGGGACAGCTGGTGGTTTTCAACTAAAAATAAGAAGAGCCTACTACCTGGACATATTTAAAAGGGCAGTAGATAATTATTTTACAGGTAAGTTTTTTTTTTCTCTGTCCAGTAATTGTGGGCAAACTCAAGTAAGGTCTTGTTTGAGGCTTTCAGTTTGAGAATATCAGTACAATGAACATTGAACGCACATTCAGACACTCGTGCACACACATATACACACACACACACACACACACACACACACACACACACACACACACACACACACACACACACACACACACACACACATCCACACTCAACCATAAACACTGACTCACTCATACTCATAGAAATACTCACCCACAGACCCACATGCACACTCCAACTCATAAACGCATCCAGACGCACAGTCTCCTCCATAATGTACTACAAAAAACAGGCAGAAACACATGCAGACATCCAGTGCTGGAACTCCCTATCTTTCATACTCTGTCCACCCAGGCAGAAGGCAGACACAGGCACACATTTATTACACCCGTGCATGCCTCTACAGACACACATACCTAATGCCACACACATATACACACTAATCCCACCACCTCCACACATTTTCAGTTGATTTACCTGTACAGTATGTAATACCATAGGAGTAAATGTTTGTCCACCATTAAAAGATGGATGCAGGCTCTGTGAACATCTCTGGGGAAGAGTGTAATGTGTATTAGGATTAGCCACTCCCCAAACTGCCACATTAATACGCAGCTTCACCTGCAGGAATGCTCTTCATGCTAAGGCCCAACCTCCAAGTGAAAATCAAATTTGGAGACAGTCTATGGACTAGAAAGGCTTACAATGAGGCAAAAACCTTCCAAGACAAGGGTTCAGCACCACTGTAAGTTTTCCAAATTCCAAAGAGTATCTGCTTTATTGAATGTATTGACGAGATGCCTGACTGTTCTCATGAAATCCATTCTGAGCAACTGTGTGACTTGATTGCATTTGACTTATGTTGTCTGTTAATTTGGGGTCATGTCTTCTATATATAGGCTTGCCCCTATATGTGTACATGTACTGTACCAGATTCCTACATCGTAGCTGCTACATGCCAGTAAAACATGTAGTGATGGCCACCCTGTCTTCTGCTATTTTACTGAAAACCACATCTAAAATCTTGTCTTGTTTTGTGGAGAAGTCAGTGCATTGCTTTCAATTTAGATGGATAATAATGATGTTGAAGACATCTGTACTATCTACTGCATTCTGGTTATATGTTTTCCAATATCTGCTGAGAAGACTGATGCCAAGCTGTAGAAGAATGTCCTTCAGTCTGAATAAATATACACAAACTCTACAAAACCTCCCACATTCACACTATAGATATCTGGATGCCTGTGCACCATATATATTTGAAGTTCATCCCATCCCTTTTCCAACATATTATAGAATTCCTTGTCTTTCTGCCATACCTAGTCAAAAGTCCCCTTTCCACTTTTCTGATTTCATTGCATATCCCTACTCTCACTGCACGCTCCTTGTCATCTATTTGTGAAGACAGTCTGCACATGTATTTGGCATCCACAGATTACCAACTGATTAAAAAAACACTTTTGATGTCAAATAATATTTTATTTTTACTGTCATGAGACAGCTTTCAGTTCTGTTTAGATCAAATTGTCCTTTATATATAGCTGTCTTTTATATCTAAATATAATACAAACCCTACCATTCAAGGTGCTATTATCAGTTTTTGTTTGTTGCTTCAAATTATTTTTCAGTAAGACTCATAACATTTAATGCACCGAGTCAAAAGGACAAACATAGACATTTTTTAGCCTATCCCAAGGTATTATCACTTCAGTGGATGTTAGATTAGTTCAACGGTTCCAAATATTACTTTGTTTGAAGACTATTTTGGGGCTTTAAATAGAATGTTTATACAATTCTGTATGCCCTTTATTCATTTTGATAAAATTATAAAATGTCATTCATTCTCATTTCAGTATTAGGCTGTCAATCTGAGATATTTCTGTTAGCTTTTAATTGCACAAGACCATTTCCTGTGCCCTTCAGAAACATATCGTACAGTGACAGAACAAAGTTTAATTTAACTCTCAAACAAACATATGAATGGACCCCCACCAAGATGAAGGTTAATCTAGTTAAATAAGCATCTCAGGAGACTTATCAAGTCAACAAAAACCAAGGGTTAGGAAAAGAAAGCCTTGCAGGTAAATGACAATCAGAAGGCTGTCTTCAGCTATGTATGTAACCTAAAAGGTAATTCACAGCAGTGTGCTGGACTAATTAAACATGGAACCATCTATACAGAGATGGAGGATATAGCAAACATACTGGCTGAAAAATGTCGCTCCAATTTTATCCCACTCTCCCCTGACATCTCCCATGAGATTCGTTTGGCAAAACTTCCCTGGCTATCACTAAAAAGCATGTCCTCAATGAGCTCTGCAAGTCAAACTCTGCTGCATCTCTAGGCCCTCATAACATCCCAGGATGCCTCACAAATAGCATGAAACATGACCTATTGAGTCCTCTAAGTTACTGTTCAACCTTAGCCTCCATACTGGCCTTGTATCTAGTAATGGAGGACTGTAACCATTATCCCTCTGCACAAGGACAGGCCATTGACTGACCTTGGTGATTACAGAGTCATAAGACAGACTAGTCTCATATGTAAGGCCAAGGAAAAAAATGTTATGAATATTATCAATAAAGACATAGGAAATCTTTAGACATTGAATCAAACACAATTTGATTTTGTCAATGGCAGATCAAGCCTGCTCAACCTGGTGGATTTGTGTTTAAACTTTACTTATTTTAATTTAGTAATAACCTGGTGGACTTTTATGAGAAAGTCACCAAAGCCATTGATGAGCAAAATGGTGCACACTGCCTACTTTGACCAGGTCAAAGCATTTGATACTATTCCTCATTTAGACATTGTAGACAAACTCATAAAAATGGATTAAACTCCTACATTACCCATCAAGATAGGGCACTGGTGCAGGTGCCTCTCCTTTGGCCCTTTTTAGCTATACCAAGAAAAATAGTCACAAACAATTAGAACTAAGATTCCTCTTTCTTTCATTGAATTCATTAATTTTGCAAAAAATATCTGTAGAAAACAATTGTCAACTGCCAAAAGGAGAACGTTGAATATTACTCAGCAGTTTGGATTTTTGGTCAAAATTAAGTCATTTACTTGAAAATTTTTATTGATTTAGTTTTCTATGTTTGATTTTGTTGTGGACATCTATAAATAGTTATGTTTTGGGTCTATTTATCTTTAATTAATTTTGCACAATCTTTGTTTTAAATTTAGTAAAAAGTTGTTTAATAAAAAAAGATAGGGCATAGAATCAGGACAGAGGGCTCTACCTCCACAGAAAGGCCAGTCACCATGAAGTCCCTTAGGGCTCAGTGCTCAGACTGCTCCTTTGTGGCATCTATTTTTTTAAAGTCAGAGCTAAAGTTAAATTGGTACTACAGTCATGGTCTAAAACTAAATGCCAAAAATTGAATAATGCTATCCCTTTGAAAGTTGATCACCCCTAGGAATTACCATATAGACAATAAACCCCCTGAAAATAGTTCAACTGGTTAGGGACTTGGGGGCATATGATGACAGTGACTTGGCCTTTGAGTATTATGTGTCTACTGTTGTAAGGGAATCATTTTATATAGTGTCATTATCTAAGTGCACTCATCCCTCATTAGAGCAGTCACTGAGTATAATGCTCCATTCAGTGTGTACCTTACCGGGCATGTGCAGCAACTGAAATAGCCACTGAGGTTCCTCACAAAGAGAATACAAGGCATAAATCACATCAATATACAGACCACCATAAAGTCTTATATTTTTACTCTGTTTCATGCAGACTACTGAGAGATTACATGACACAATCTGATCCAGTATTGTTGGGCTTGCTTCACATGTTCAAATCTAATAGATTAGAAATACCCAATCAAGGGACCTAAACCTCATTTGCAACATAAATAGAACATGTTGGAGGGACACATATGTATCTCAGGGACTATTCCTACCCTGGAACAGGCATTCCATCCATGTGAAGCAGAGTTCATTCCTGACCTATTTAAATACAACCTGGACCAATGGATGGGGAATCATAAATGTATCCCTGGACCTCCTTATATGCCTGAATTTAAGCACAGGCAGTTGTAAATGCTCTACCACCTAATCGCAACTTTATGTCCTTGGAAAAATTATCCTGACATTTACAAATGGAAAACATGGCTAGACTAAAAAGGCCTCCTAAGGGCAATTAGCTTAGCAAATACCTATGATCCTATGAACTTATAGTCTGGCAATATAGTGCAGAGGAATAGGGACATAAACTGCTGTTGAGCTTATCTTCCAGTCCTGATCACTTGCTGCTGTGTAACTCTGTAAGTCAGTTAACCGGGTAGCAATCTTCTGTCAGTTCTGAAAACTGCCAGTTATGCACTGTTGGTTTACAAAATTGAAGAACAAATAAAAGTAACCCCCTGTAAAAAAAAAGAAGTTTTATGGAGAAGACCGATTTTCAAGATTCACTCTTCTCCTGTGTTTTCTCTTTTTCTTTTCAGCTTTTCACGAGTGCTGACATTTTAGTAGGGAGGTGTTCAAGTATGTGATGATCAGGAGAAGTTTCCTTGGGGACAAAAGTTCTACTCGATAAGAAAACACCATTTGCAGATTGTTCTTTAAAAAAAAAAATTAAAATAACCCATTCAGAAGTTCCAGGCAAAATGCTATAAGCTTGGTTGAACCAGGTCCTGGGCAAGATATTATAGAATTTAAAGTCTACATCAAGCTCATGACTTCATTGTATTCGATATATCATGCCACCACAGATAAAGGGAAATCTGCCCTGGTTACAGCTCATCTTTCTTGATGTCCATTGTAAGTCTGCCCAACTAAATGAGTTCAATTTAACTTTGATATATTTAACAGTACTCTCTAGTTTAGAGGCTGGAACATTTGTTGTTTTAACAGTTTCGCTGGACATCACAGCCTGCCTATCATCGATAAAAGCACACTTCGATGATTAGATGCAGCAAAAGTCTCCCTGGAAAAGGAAATTTTTTTTAAAATGTGTTCTCTGTATAGGATATTGTGCACTGCTCCTTCTGACAATTTTTGTACTCCAGGAGTTAATGTCTGATGCACCAACATTATAAACTCCATAATATTTTCTTGAAATCATGGAGCTCATGGTGGTGCCTTGAATCATGCATCCTGTTTAAAGGCAGGCATACTGTAAGTAGGACAGGTTCATCTACAGCATGAGGATGGTGATATTACAAGTGACTAAGTGTTATACCTGCATAATACCCCTGAAAGAGCTTATCAAATATGGTTATCAAGTTAATAACTGTAACATTACTCAAATACCTATCCAAAACTGCTTGAGAATGTGTAACCTTTCTGGCAGGCACTACAGGTTAGGTATCTGTGTTTAGCACCTGAACAAAGTTATTTGCCCATTTCATAAAGGGATAGTTTTCTAGGTATCATACTTACCAACAGCCCAGATTTTTGCAGAATGACTTGATTTTTGCCTCATATTTTTGGCCTGCTCCTCATAAAATTTGTGATTTTTTTTGATTTTTGTGGCAAATCAGAGAGGACTGAATTCACTAAATAATGATAGGCATTTGAGTTTCACATTGCATACAGTTCAGAAAATGCA
This sequence comes from Protopterus annectens, assembly GCF_019279795.1. Lineage (NCBI taxonomy): Eukaryota > Metazoa > Chordata > Ceratodontiformes > Protopteridae > Protopterus > Protopterus annectens. The sequence continues at coordinate 669,637,758 of NC_056744.1, forward strand.
TGGTAACATAAGACCTTATTTCAACTTTCTGTGTTTATGAGTAATATTTAAAATGTGTCCCTATTTTGGGTTTTTTTTGTCTCCCCATTATTTTTGGCTTTATTCAGATTTTTTGTGCTAAGAGGTTTAGAGCTGTGTTGGGTATACAATGCTTAAGCTCAGGATTCCAAATCAACATTACCATTTGAGAACATGGTTAACTTTTTGTGCATATAATCCACAAAGAATAATGTCAGTTAGTCACTATAGCTGCTCGGGTAATCTATAATTTATAGTTTTGCTTGATGTTTTACTCTATTTGCTTTGTTAAAAATAGACAGCTTCATGCTCAGTTGATAAACAGGAGACATTCTCTTCTAGATATCAGTGTTATGCCATTTCACTGGACAGTGCGTAAAAGAGCAGCATGGGAGTGCTTCAGTAAACTGTCTTCTGATTTAGTGCAGTGCTTACAAAACATTTTTTCCCCTTAAAAGAATCGGTTTGGAGCTGATTTTGAATAATGTATTGTGGTTGAACCATAGCCTTATGGTTCACTTTTAGCCACTGCACAGCCATGATTTTTACATTGTAAATGTGACTCATTACATCGTGAAGAAAACACTCCAACACTTGTTTTACTTTTGGCAGACAAATATGATCATGAAACTAACAATGTAGAAAAAGGTGCATTATGGCAAGATGTGTAATGGCACACTAAGAAACTGAGCAGGTAAGATATAAAGAATATTACAAAGAAAATATTAAGAAGAAAAGAAAAACTATGATGGCAAAAGAAAATGTAGATAGTACAGGAAAGAGTAAACTATGTAACTGTAATGTTGTAATTGCAAGATAGAACTGTAATTATTGTAACTGCACAGGCATTTTAGGTAACAGAATTCAAATACATAGTCGCCTTTCTACACCAAATGACTTCCATGGTGGCAGAGTCTGCTGCCAATTCAAGTGCATTTTTCAGACATGCCATAGGATTCAAAAATATGGGCCTCATTGCAGTAGCAATTACACAAGAGGAAAGGCAATGAGAAAGTTATGTGGTAATCTTATACACACTGACAGTAAGCAGTAGAGGTGAGCAACAGAGCTGCCCAAATTGCATGCTAGTATTGGTATAAAATTGTAGTGAGCAGCATTATTAAACTGTGGGATTCAGTGGATGCAAATCAGGCTAAATAATATGCTGAAACCATTCAGAAACATATACAATATGCACTATAGCTACTACTGCCAGTGAATTTGACTATCATATAGACTGTAGGAGAATAGCAGAATAATGTTAGGGACAGCTGCAGCTTTAACAAATGAGTGTATGCAACAGGCTGTATTTGTGGCTGGTAGTCATTGTGTTGCATATCATTGTCTTAGAGGCGCCATGTCATTTGACTTTGCTTAAAATTTTATACCCTGCATGATAATGAAATTATAGACTACTACCATGTTGATCAAGTCACCATGCAGGAGATGGTTGAGATGTGTCACCCTCATCTGCAGATCTCTCAGAGTTGTGGAGTGCCTAGCCCAGAAGGTGCAAAGATATTTGTGGCTTTGAGAATCCTAGCTACAGAAACCTTCCAGTGAACAATGGGAGACACACTAGGGATATTCCAGGCATCTGCCTCAAGGACATTTCATCATTTCCTCCATGCCCTGATAGAACATGTGGAGCAGCATATGTGGTTTCCTGTTACAACAGAAGATAGAACCAACACCATGTGGGACTCTTATAGAATCGCATATTTCCCTGAGGTAATGGAGTCCATAGACTGCATCCACATTAAAGTCAAAGGTCCATCTGGTCAAGTGGGGAGAATGCAGATTAACCATAAAATTTATCACTCAGCTAACTGCCATGTAGTCTGTAATGTGCAGTGTATAATCTACAAAGCATCTATAGGCCACCCAGTTATTATCCACAACTCCCACATATGGAACGTGTAATCTATATCAATGGTCTGTAAGGAGCATTTTTCTCAGGGTCATCATATTGATGATGCTGGATAAGCCCTGGAGCCATGGTTAGTGACACCAATCAGAAATCTGCAGTCTGTGAAAGACAGTGGCTATAAATATGGCTTGTCACAAATCTGAATCATTACTGAGCATGCATTTGCATTACTGAAGATACGGTTTGCCTGCCTAGATGTATCTGGTGATCCTGGCCCATGTGCAAGGACATTCTCAGTGTAGCAATGTTGCATAACATAATATTGAGGCTACAGCTGCATCAAGCAGTATGTGTGCAGGATAATCATGTCCCATTGCAGCAGGTAGTGGGTAATGAGCTATTAGAGGAGGCAGTGGAGGTGCCACCAGCATGGGAAGAGCATGTCAGGCAAAATTGGGTGCAATACGTCATAACACTGATCCAGATGCAGTAGTTAGACCATAATTATGGGCCATGTTAAAGCAAATACACAGAGTAAAACTGATATGTACATATGTACAACCAGACTGTGTTTAACCTTGCATCGACTAGCCACACTGCGCATCAGACATAGGTAATATAAATTACAATGTACCAAGGCCCGGGCAAAGTTATCATCAAATGGACAGGTTTGAGGGCTCAGTGTGCAATGTCTTCTACTGCGATATGTGAGAGATCTGTACTAACTGAAATAATCTTTGTGCAATGTGTTTGATGTGAGTTGGTTTGGGAACTAAGCTAAACTGGTCTGTGAGGGGGCACAGTTATTGGGCCTGGGCCTAAGATAAATTACTCTAGGAGGGGGCATTATCACCATGTGCATGTGTAGAACTGGGTATTGCACTGGAATGTGTGTGCATTTCTGCTGGGACACAGTTTGAATGCTTTCTATGGACAGGTCCAAGGCACCCACAGTAGAAACATGGGCATCTGATGCACACCCTCATCCACAGGAACTCTATCTCTTTGGAGTTTTACAGGTCATAACAAGTCCTATCCCTGAGATAAATGTTTTTCATGAAAACAGCGTATGTCCATAGTGGACTTGCATGTGGCACAAGCCCCATGACTCCACAGATGTCCATGTCTGACCCTCTACATCTCCACACTAAATTGTGGGGTGGAAGTGGTGGCACTGCATGTGATTCTCCTAGGTCTCCCACACCCACAATGTCCCTCTTCAGTCAAGGGAGGTTAGCAGAGAAAAGAGTGCTTCAGCTGCATTTACTGCCATGCAAACATGAACAGATTCTTAAAATCCTGATCTGCTGGGTGCTGCTGCCTATATCTGTAAAAGTGAAGAAAACCCTGGAACAAACTTAGAACCCATCCAGCCTCCTACTCTGCAGATAACTACATAACACTACAAAAAAAATCTCCCTTGACAAGAAAAACTTTTACCTCAACCCTCAAAAAAAACCCCAACTCTAACCCCAAAAGATTTTGGAGTACCGTTAATAAACTCTTACACCCAGGTAATCCCTCCCCTCCCAACCTCTCCACAATATCCTCCGCCCTAGAAACTGCTACTACCCTCAACTCCTTCTTTACAGACTCCATTCAGAAACTAATCAAATCTGACACAATCTAAATTATAACACCCTCACCCTTCCCTCCAACCTCAACACAAAACTAAACTTCTTCTCTTCCTCCCCAAACCTCTCCATCACCTTAAATCTTCCTTCACCATCTCATCACTAAACAATACAACTATTCTAGCCGAACCACTTACTAAACTACTTGGCATACTCATAGATGATGAAATAAAATTCAATATCCATATCAACAAACTGCATCAAAAAGACCCACCAGAAAATGGGATTGCTTTACAGAAATAAAAACTTCCTAACCCAAGAATCCAGAGTATCCCTTACCCAAGCTTACCTCCTTCCTACCTTACTTTATGCTGCCCCTATTTTCACGAACCTCCAAAAGAATCTCTTAAACAAATTGGAACAAACTTATAATAAGATTGCTAGATTATCCACAAACCTCCCCTATTGCTCACACCACTGCCTCTCTCTAAAAAAACTAAACTGGCTAGAGTTCAATAACCAACTCCTTTCACCTCAACTTCACATGATACACTCCATCTTGCTACAACCCCAAGCTTGCCCTCCTTAACAATTCTCATCTCTCCCTACACCCCCAACCATGAGCTTTGTAGCTCAGAGCAACACTTACTCCACATCTCCAAACCAAACACATCCAAAGCAAAAAGTCTTTATAGCTATGCAGTCTCCATACCCTGGAACAAGCTTCCTCTCTTCATCAGATCCCTTCCTAACTCACTCAACTTCAAATGTGCCCTAAATGACTTCCTATGCAACTCCTGGTCCTGGACCTGTAAAGACCCTACTTGAAAATTTCCTCCTCCCCTACCCCCTTCTCCCTTCTACCCACTCCCTGCCCCCTATATTTAAACCTATCTTTGTGGCTGATATCTGTGAGACATATTTTAGGGTACTTGTATATCAATTTGGTGACACTGTACAGGCCACTCCTAAATAACCTTGCTCTTGGTGAGACTACCATTTGGATTATTAGTAACATTACACAGTAGGATTGGGCACCCTTTGTTAAGGGCCTTACAGTAGCTGATAAAGAGTTGGATGGTGGCAGCTGGAACTACCTTATAGTATGAGCAGGGGGCATAGCTAGTAAACCTGTGCCAACCTTTCACAGGTGTATGTGTGCATGTGTTTGTATGTATAAATCAACTCTAAAAGTCTGTGTGTATCATCTACTTGAGCAGGGACACAAAGCACTGATTGGAGAGAGAAGGTGCTCGAGATTTTGTCTTGGCCACTCAGCTGAGATCTCAACTCTATAGCTGTGCCAGTGGGGAGTCTTATTGGGGATCTGGAGAAATAGGAAGAAACCAGACCCAGACTGACTGTGTTCTCTGTGCAACCTTAAGAGAAATTGCACTTTACTGTGTGTATACTTGTCATCATCCCATTGTATACATTCCTCACTGTTGGCATCGGTGAGGATTGAAGTTCCTTGACTACTGGGTCAGTGCAGGGGCGTTACACTGTGTATCAAGTTCCCTAAAAGAAAAGTCTTTTTTCACAGTACAAGTACAGTATATATATATCTGACAGTAACTGCATAATTTATTATACAATAAGCACACACTACCTGTAATGTGACCATTAATCACAAACCTGAACATAACTCCCAAACAACAACAGCAAGCATTGACCCTGACACCTGCATGAATCTTGTTCCAGGTTTCAGAATGGCAGTGCACTTTTCAAAAAAAATATTGTTTTCCACCTCTTCTTTTGAATTACTCCTTTACTTCAAGCAATTTCACCATAGTTAACCTCTCTTTTTGATTAGTGCATCTGCCTTGATTGCACTTCTTCCTGCAGCAATAGCTTTAAAATGCTTTCTATTGCATGCAAAGTTCTAAAACAAGACCATCTAATAAAAAATTCAGTAAAAGTTAAAGCTTAACTCAGACAGCAAGATATGTTGCATCCTTTTTGACATTTTGTGCAGCAATAACAATACTGATTTTGTTTGTACCCTGTAGTCTTCTGTGGGGTGATAAATTTTTTGGTGGCTGACAGGGTTTCTGCCATGTGATTTCAAGCCGCTAAGTGTAGTGATTTTTTCAAATCAGGGTCCAACTCATGAGTGTTTCTCAACAGCCCTTGCTGCTCTTCATGTCTGTAGTTGTAATCATGGTAAGAAGCCCTTTCACTCTTGTGAACCCACATGAGCACCTGACACCTGCAGAGTGCACTGAGCATGAGTAGGCAGGTTTATAACACAAATATGGACATCACATAAGATATTTTTCATTTACAGTTGACAGAGGCACAAAGAGCAAATGGGCTAAACGTCATGCAAATAGTTCAAAAATGCAAGCCACTTATTTATTTATTTAACATTTGTTTACCGGGGAAGTCCCACTGGTAAAATTGCCAATTTTCAGTGGAGGCCCTGGGAGAAAAGCTCCACATAATAACAACATAACAGTCAGTATTTTAAACAATAGTGAAACAAACAGAGAAATGATAGTAATAAATCACATAATATATTACAGTTCAAGCTGGTAATAAGGCTAACAGGTTCACTTTGTAAAATATATTTTGACAGTTACACTTAGTATCAATAAATCATTCAGTGGAGTGGTGTCTTAGAGATACAACAGCTTAATATACAATGCAGTAGTCTCTCAGATATGCCATATGCCTTCCTGATATTTCAGTATGTTCAGAGACATTTTACTCACACCCCATCAAAGATCATGCTATTGAGATCACCCGTATTGCACGGTAATTGCCAAAACACAAAACAGGTATAACCATGAAATGCCAACACTTATTCTCTGGAATTACATCTAGAGCATGGCCTTGGTTTCTGATGGCACTGTGTCAGAATGCCCTGGCATTGTGATAATGAATTTAGAAGCTTCCTTCATTTGGTGCATAGGGACCACTTGGACCACCTGCTTAGGGACATCAATGACAGTCCCCAGTATATGGTTGATGCTTATCACTGTCTTGCCAAGATTATCACTGATGCCACTGGCATACCTCTCTGGTAAGTAGTGTGGGAAACACTACAGTGGCCAACAGAGGAACCATCCTGACATCCTGAGCTGATGGGAAGAAGTGGTCAGAGTGTTGCTCCTGAGACATACTGTAGGTATCTGTCCAGTCTGTACAGATAACTGGTTTGCTACTTAATGCATTGTAGATTGTGGGAATGTTATCGAATTGTTATATGTTACTCTACATCTCAGGATGTCATAGAGAAAATATCTTCTCTTATACTAGAGGGTATTGAAAAGGCTTTCCAGGTGCAGGGGTAAATATGTCTTTATTTTTCCATTTAGATGCTTTTGCTTTAGAAATGTTTGTATTACTGCATTGGATCTGTAGCAGCAGCATGCATATGTGTCACCCATAATGTGAAAAGTGTGGGTATACATGCATGTATAAGTAGTGGTACTGAGATTTATATGATACTCTGACCATGCCTACAAGCAGAGTGTGTGACTGTTGCAGTTGTAGGTCTCTACAGACAGAAGTTACAATAAATGGTACACACACAAAGGCAAGAGTTTAGTGATTCACAATGTCACAGCAGCACTTTTCAGTTAGAGTAGCACTTTTACACCCTAGTGTAGTAGGCAGAAGAGATAAGTACACTGTCAGAGTGTTTTCCAGGTATTGCGTTTTTAGGCTAGCACATCACATCATAGCACCATTTACATGTCAGACAGCTATAATGCTCCCCAGCTTATTAGATGTTTGCAGCTGTACTTGTAACTAATGCAACATCATCAGTCACAAATATGACTAAAAGCATGGAAATAAGGTACATAGAAAAGCTGGTGGTGGAATGTAGAAATCTATGAATTCTTCAAAAGAAAGTAGCAGTGCAGGAAGAAGTGGAAGATAGAAAAGCTGGACCAGGCTAAAACAGAATACTGGTTGGTTAACAAAGAGACTAAGAGAACAGTTGCAATAGTGCAAACAAGGTATTGCAGGCATGCTACCAGAAAGCAAACGTAGAGGGAAGGAGTACTTTCACCAGATTCTGAATGAAGAAAATAACACAAAAGCTGTAATGCCCCAGGCACAGACTAGGATGAAAGAGGAAGAAGATCCCACATTAGAAGAGAGCAGCACTAAAGAAAATGAAGTCACACAAAGAAGCAGGCTCATACGAGGTCACAGCACATGTGATCCAGATGTCGGATGCGTTGGAGGAAAATGGCTCCTCAGCAAAGCAGTATGTAGGGAAAAGCATATCACAGATGACTGGACAATGCACATACTATTGCCCTGTACAAAAACAATGGGGTCACTCACAAGTTTGGGCAGTATCCTGTAACACTGGAGAGAGACAGACTGATAAATGAATATTTAGAAAGTAAGATGGGAGATCAACAGTTCAAGTTTAAATCAGGATGCAACATGACTGTCCTGATGTTTACAGTGAGACAGATAGTTAAGAAGAAGCTGGGGAAGAGGAAAGAGTCAAAGTTGACATTCCTAGTCTTGGTGAAAGCATATGATAAGTCCTCAAGAAAGCTGATTGGGCATACCTGCGATGGTTTTAAGTCACAGAAGCATTGATACAATTAGTGCAGGCTAGGGACAATGACCCAATGACAAAAGTACAAATAGTTTTCAAATGAACAGAGGGTTTCCTAGCTGTAATGGGTGTAAATCAGTGTACAACTCTGAGCCCACTGCTGTATGCAGATGATGCCACTGCAGGCAGACTCTGAACAGGAACTTCAACAACGAGCAGGGGAATGAAATGCAAAACTGAAGTCAGACAGGATGAAACCAAGTACAGATAAGACAGCTGTAATGGCACCAGATGGGGACAATTAGAAGAAGATGAAAGCTCGGATACAAGGGAAAATAGTGAACCAGGTTAACACCTTCAAGTATCTGGGAAGGGTGGTTGAGGAGAAGGGTAGTCTGAATGATGAAATCAAAGCTAGAATAAGAGGGACTGCAGCCTACTAGTAACTCAGAGTGTCAGGTGTAGTATATGACCAAAGAATTCCAAAGAAGCTGAAAAGTAAGCTCTACAAAACATTGGTACAACTAGTTTGACTGTATGGTACAGTAACCTGAGCAGTGAAGGCTGTGCAATTGAGGCAGCTAGAAGTAAAGGAGATGAAGCACCTGAGATGGCTGGTAAGATACACACTGTGGAATAGACAAAAGAAATGAGGACAACAGAGCAGAAACCAAAGTAGCTCAAATTGCAGAGAAGGTCAAAGAGAATACATTATTGTGGTATGGGCACATGTGCAGGAAAGCAGAAAACAATCTTGTAAAGAACATTTGGGACAGACAGAAACAAGGCAAGAATAAATGAGGGCATCCAGCAAAAGGATGGATGGATTGTGTGAAAGAAGCCGCATGACAGTCAGTGATGAATTTTGGAGATGGTAAGAGAGCAGCACTGAATTGAGTACAGATGGCAGCAGTTGATGTGACACCTCAACCCCATGTAGAAAATGGGAATTGGGGGGTTGACAATGATAATGGCATTAGTCATAAATAATGTTATTTTCAGTTCATATATTGCTTTTATAACAATGTCTAGCTCTTTCTTCCTTCCCCTCTTTTGTTGCTATCCTTTCTTTTCAAATTAATTTGTTTTGTTTATGTTATTTGATATATGATTTTCTCCCTTTATTTTGCAATTATATATATATCAGTTGCCACAGCAGTAGCAGTGGCTACACCTGGTTCCCCAATTCCTCAGCAAGCCTAGGCATCTTCTGCATCTCCATGGATAACATCCAGGATGCCTTGTGGGTGAGTATGTCCTTGAGCATTATTAGATTGAGAAGTTGCTTTATGGTAAATTTTGTGTGTGTGTGTGTGTGTGTGTGTGTGTGTGTGTGTGTGTGTGTGTGTGTGTGTGTGTGTGTGTGTGTGTGTGTGTGTGTGTGTGTGTGTGTGTGTGTGCATGTGTGTGTGTGTGTGTGTGTGTGTGTCTGAATGCACTTGTGCAGCAGAGAGCTTGCTGTATCTCTAAAGTTCCCTGGAATAATAATTAAAACATGCAATACTTTGCAGAGGCACTAGATAGCAGAAAATATTTAGTATTAGTCTTACTGACTGTAGAATTTAATAGAACAAGGTTTGGCAGCATGAAATATATATGTAAGGGGAACACCAGACACAACAGAGGCAATATTTATTATTCCTCTTGTCACTTAAAAAGTTAATAAAACAGTAGGTTTTGCAGCACAGAGGACAAAAGATGTCTGGGGAGCACTAGAAATTAGAGAAACTCATTTACATTATCCCAAGCTACATACAAAGTTAAAAGAACAATGAATTTAGCAATGACATACAAAATATTCAAGCCTTGTACCCCTGGCACAAAAAGCAGCAAAATAAGATGTTGGAGCTTTAGTCCTTTGCACTAATTGAGGACTTAACAGAAGAACAGGTTTCCAAACAATAAGAAGCATGTAACTCTACTACATAGTATTACTGACTGATTGCAATGGTCCATGAGTTACAAGGGACAAGGCAGGTAGAGAAGGCCAAATTCGGGATATTCTGTAAAATCAGGAAGTGTTGAAAGGGACGACAGAGTGTCCCTGGCCGGAGCTAGCATGCTTCTAAATGACTGTGCTCAAGATGTCAGGACAAAGCCAAGAGGAAAACTAGATAACACCAGAGAGACTTTTTAAATCTTACTTAGAGTCACTTAACTTACTATAGCAACAGGTCTAGCATCATGATGGGGTTTCTGAACATTAAGAGTAACACTCTGTTTGGCTTTACTGACTAATTGTAATCATTTGTGATTTATGAGGGGCAGGATAAAAATAAGAAGCTACAGCATGGATATTTTGCAAACTCTGGGGTAGGTAAGAGATATGGTGGTGTCTCTGTGTGTGTGTGTGTGTGTGTGTGTGTGTGTGTGTGTGTGTGTGTGTGTGTGTGTGTGTGTGTTTGCACATCTGCACGTGTGTTTGAATGTGTGCATATGTGTGTGGGAAAATGAATGATGGAGGTGACTGTGCCAACATGATGCATGAACCGTCAGAGGTGATTACTGCAGGAAAGTGCTGATTAGCACTTGCAGTAACATCATGTGATTCAGAGACATGCAAATTCACCAGGAATGATGGCTTTTCTCACTGCGTCTAACATGTTTCTGAATCACATTTTTTGTTACCACAGAAACTGCTACTTTTGGTTACAGAAGTCTCCTTGAGTGCAGGGTCATCTTTCTGAATCTTGCATATTGTCTTTAATAAATAAATTGCTTATGTTTCTGTATCATTTCTGTATCATTTGTGTCACTAGTATTTCACAATTCTAGTGGAAGTGGAAAGAGTTAAATTGTACTTGGTATTCAAATGGTATACTAATTAGAAGGCAGATTTTTGACTGGATATATCTCTTTTTTAGAAGCTATTTTTGTTTATTTTAAACGTTTACAAGTTAAGAGGTATGCATACATCTCTTAGGTGGACATTCACTTCTTCTCTTGTCTTTTTCATGTCTCTTCCAAATCTGTTTTCCACATCATCATCTGCTTTGCTCTACATGTGCCTGAACCAATGTAATTGAGTTATCTTCAGCTTGGGCCTATTTCGGTATATTTATTAAATGTGTTTGCCCCATAGTGTACATTCTTCTACTCATTTCAGGTACTTCATCTCCTTCATCTCTTATTTCCTAAGCTTCTCTGCCCTCACTACTCAGATTTGTGTGCCACACCACTGCTCTGTGTGCCTTATAAACAGCTTTGTTATTATTCTCTCATATACTATGCCAGACACTATGTGCAGTTGGGTTTGCTGTCATGATCACTGCTTTTTTTGTACACAGCTTCATCCCACGTGCCTTCATTTTTGCATTGCAGTCTCCAGTTATTAGTTCCTATTCGGGCTCTGCTTGAGGTACATCATCATCTGTATATAAGAGCTTTGTTGGTATGTCCCCTTCGACCCATTTTCAGATGTAGTCCAACACCAGTATGACCTATGTCCTTAAAGGTGAACCATGATGCACTCCCACTGCAACTGAGAACTTTTCTGTGAATCCAGACCCTGTCTGCACATGTGTCAGCAGGTCTTTGTACATAGCCTACAGTCTAATTCTGCTAATGCTTCCAGGGCTTTGAACCATGGCTTCAATGCAGTTGCTCAACCATAGTAGCATATTAAAAGAAACCGGATAGGGTCAAAATTTCCAAAAGTTTGCCTAAAATAGTTAGAGAAGTTTTGATTTTTGTTATTTGGAAGTGTGATATTAGTAGGCATTGACAGTACACTAGAATGTCTGAATATCTAGATGCTTCTCAAATAAAGACAGTGCATCTGCCAGGCAAGTGAACAACCATATGTGATAAAATAGAGCAAGTATATTTAATACCAAATGTTGGACTGTACTGAATATGAAGTGCAGGAATAGTGGTTAAAATGTGTTGTTAGTTTAATGAAGTTGTATAATGTACTGAAGAAGTCTTGTGCTTACAGAGAGGGTATTAAATGTAAAACAATGTTAGAGTTTCTATTCATAACATCTGTAATGTGCTGCAGTGCAAAGCTACATTTCTGTTTCTCACAGAAATAGCCTAAATAGTGAGTCTACACTGTAAAGTAGTAAACTATATGTGTACATTCTCAATAATTGAATATCAAAGATAACAATCAGTGAAATTTTATTTTTAGATGTGGCTTGGAAATTTATTTTGAAGAAAGATATAAGAATGTCCCCAGCTGTACAAAACAAACATTGAAATAGTTCAGCAAAAGTTCAATGGCTTTGCTCCCTGTCTCTGCACCATCATGCAATCACTTCCAAAAAATTTAATTATGCATAAATGAGGGAAAAGATGACATTACCTATTTTTGGCTATTACCTTTCACCAATACAGTCCACTGTCCTTTCCTGCAATTACATATACTTAATGTGTCTACTCTGAAATCAATCTGCCTATAGTAGATGCTTGCTATGCAGGAAACCCTTTGATCACTTAAAGAAGCATTTGTTTCCATTCTGCATTACTTTGCATTTCTGTCCATTGAACTTATTTTGCCATAGATCTGAAATTACTCCAGCTATACAGATTTCTTTTTACCTTTTCTGTTATTAGACGCATATCAGTATCATGTCCACCCCATTATGAACATTTGCACAATATGGAAGACAGCATGTTTTTCCTTTCACACATGCTGCAATACCACATTTAACAACACCTAGTACTGGACCCAGTGGTATCCAGCTAATAATCCTACTTTTGTTAGAGTTGAAATTATTTACTAGTCTTTATATATTTTGTTGTAGAGCTAGTAGAGCATCCATGGTGTCAGTATAAAACTCATTCCATATCTAAGTTAATAACTGTTTCATGACATTAGGTCAGATTCTTTTCTAATATTTTAGTGAAAAAAAATCCAAAAACACTTACTTGGACTTCTACTATTGTCAAGTTTCCAAAGACCTATTTTGCAACTAAGTACCATGACCATTCTGTAATGAGATTATAATGCATTTCATCCTGTTTCCCATTCTTTTCTAGAAGGTTTTCTATTCTCACCTTCAGAAACAATTCCAAAATTGTCCTAACACCAAAAAAGTCATCATTATCCCACATCTTTTATTCTCAGTCTTTTAAAGTTATGTCATATCTGTCACCTTCAGTTTTAAAATTTCTCTTTTGTTCTGTGATTTCTTCATTTGGGTTATAAATGGTGTTTCAAATGATCTATTTAATTTATTAAGAATTCCTTGACTTCATTAAGCAAATACTGAAGAACCTGATCGCCTGAATGTTTGCAAACAAATAAAAAATGACAAATTACCACGTTTCAACAGTGATTTTTGTTTTTCTGGAGTCTAGCCATTGAAGTTATGTATTTTTTATGTCATGAGTTCTATTGAATGGATCTGATTCTCTCACATTTTTTTGAGTAATGCAATATTGAGGAATGAATACAATAAATAATATTTTGACTTAAATATGCAGCCAGATTCAATAAAGCCTACACGGTCCATTTATGGCGCGATGCACACACGGTAATGCACTGTTTTGGATTCAGTAAGCCGAGCACACCGCTGCGAAAACATGCTAAACACTGTGGCATGCAAATTACAGTATATACAGCTGAACTGTATGCTAATCAACCAATCCAAAATGAAGGAGCTATTCAACAAGCTATACAGCAACTGTGTAGACTCAGTGCTGGTTTTCCCAGTGAATTCCAAAACCTATTGGAATACAGCCATAGAAAGGAGTCTACGCAGAAACAATGTTAGGGGCTGTTGTTGCTTTAATTCATGTGCATGTGCAACAGGCTGGAGTTTATGTTGCTGCTGCTACTAATAGACAAAGGTCAAGAAGGAGAAGAAATTTTAGACCCAGGATAACTCAGCTGCTGCAGGGTGGATACAGGTACACTGCAGGAACTCTACAACCTCTGTCATCCTCAATGAGTGAACCCATCCCACTGGAGACAAAGGTATGTGTAGCACTTAGAATCTTAGCTACAGGTGTCTTTCAGAGACCAACAGGGGACATGCTGGGAGTGTCACAGGCATCATCATCCAGGATTCTCAATCAATTATTGAATGCTATGCCAGTGATCACATATTTTTCCCCATACTCTTGAAGGTAGGGCTGGAAATATGCAGCAGTTCTACCCTGTAGTGCACTACCCTGAAGTACTGCATGCCATAGATTGCACACATATAGAAAATAAGGTATCACAGGGAAGGCTCTACATAAACAGAAAGGGATTCAACTCTCTTAACTGCCATGTCGTGTGTAATGTCAAATGAATTGTCTTGAACATGTGTGCTGGCAACCCAGGCAGTTACCATGACTCACATATATGGCACACGTCGCAACTGTAACAGATGTTTGCTAGTGGGATATCCCACAGAGTCATTTAATGGGGGATGCAGGTTAATGACTGTAACCATGGCTGATCACACCCATCAGAAATGAACACACACCCACTAAAGGACACATTAATGAGGCACACACTCAAACCAGAAATATCATAGAACATGTGTTTGGGCTGCTGAAGTCATGGTTCTTGTGCCTAGATACATCTGAGTGACCCCTGCAGTACAATTCATGGACCTGTACTGAAATATTCACAGTATATGCCATGCTACACAACATCCACAACATCATCCTGAGAAAACAGCTTCAGCAGGATCAACAATGGGAAGGCGCACACATTCCACCACCAATGTCAAGGTCACCACAGCCCCACATAGATGAGGAGTCAGAGGGGGAACCAGCAGCTGCTGTGGGTGTAGGCAGTTGTAGGTGTGCTCAATATGCCCTTGTGTTGGCTACAATCAAAGAATAGTGCACTCACTCACCACCTAAGGGTATACAAATGTTTCTCCTATGCATATACATATACTGACATTGATGCCAGGCAACTCTCACAACCTTTACCTCCCTAAGTACTGACTGTGTACTGCTTGCATCAGACAGAGTCAGCCTTGAACTAAAACTGTTGCACCTGCTGTATTTACAAGGTAAGTACTGAATCTGGAGTGTATTGTGTAATAATATGAATGAGTGGCATATACTTGCATTTCATTACTTGGTAGTGTAGGCAAGTTAAAGGTGTGAGTTTTGTACAGCAAGTACCTTAACATGTGACAACAGAGACTTATTTGACTTATATGTGTCCATTATTAAGTAGTAGGCCTCAGGTGTCAAAGATTCAAACAGTCATTCCCCTGAAAAGTAGTGATGGTCACTGCATGCCCTCAGTTTAGCACCATACAGTTGTACTGGAAAATCATTAAAGAGAGAAGTTAGAAAGTAATGATACACATTTCAGTTTCAGACTTCCCAACCCTTACAAGATCATACACCATAAAGTTGAAAAATGTTGATGCTATCAGCTGTCTAACTTCCTAAGACTATTATAAGTCAAAGGTACAATTACCAATTTAACATCACAAATACAGATATAATAAGCACTAAGTTAATTATGTACCCTGAGCATCAGACACAATACTTATGTATCCCTGAATCCAAAAGATACAAAACAGGGATATGGCACAGTTATCATCACTTGCACAGGGTGTTGTGTGTGTGTGTGTGTGTGTGTGTGTGGGGGGGGCAGGAAACCTAGGCTGACAAAAAAGTTCAGTGAGTGTGTGTGTGAGTTCGAAAGAGAAGCAGACAAACATTTGGATAAACCAACAAATGGCCAGTGTGTGTGACAAAACGAGTTTTAAGCTGCAAGGATGAACCATGTAACTATTGTGTGTGTATCTGTAGGAATCCTCCAGGTGAAATTGGTGTGTGACTGTGTGCATGAACACAGCCAAGCTCTGTGCTAGCTTAACATCTTGGTATGTTGGACAGGTGAGAGCCATGCACGGCAGAGGTGGCAGTTCTTCATTGTCATCTCCAACCATGAGAACTGGCTCTGCCAGGAGTTACACTGGCATGTCCAAGCCCACTGTCAGATGCACTGCTGCTACCTGAATGTGACTGAAGTCTATTGGAGGAGCTCCCCTGACAAGAATGCCAAGGACCATGACCCCATTGCCTGCCATATCTGAGTGTGGACAGCTCACCCACTGATGGAGAAGTGGAAGTACTGCCACTATGGGCGCATGATCAGGCTTGGCCACATTGGCTAACAGCAGATGATGTTGTTGACCTATGCCCATGATGATGCCATCCCCTTCCCAGCAAACATTCCATCACAGACACCCCTCATTCCAATGCATCATTCTTCCTCTCTATTGAATCGGTGACATGATGTAGGCAGTCATGCATGTCAGCCTGTGCCACATCTACAACCATAAGCCTTTCTCTGGAGCACTTATAGGAACATGCCTGTGCCTCTGTGATGGCCCTAAACATACGTTGAGTGGCATGGGAAGAGACACCTGGATCAGGTGGAGGATAGACAGCAGGCCTCCTCCAAGCACTCATAATAATCTCCCTGCATGGCACCTTGCTCACACTTTGGCTGCGGTCAGAGTCAACAGACACTGAAGCTGCAGTAAACACACTTCCTTGATCAATTCCACCTGTCCAATATCTGAGGGTTCACTGGAATGGGTAGGCATAAGCCTACTAGCTGTGCCTGATGGAATTTCACAGGATGGCTGTATGTCAATCTTAGCATCAAAGTCAACTTCTGCACCCCCCCGACTGTGCTTCTGTTTGACTACCATTGTCATCAGAGTCTGCTGATACTCTGACATCAGGTGGTGGAAGTCCCACACTTTCACTATCAGGATCACCTGTGATAATAAGCAACAAACACAGGAATAATTATTACCTAAACTACTATACTCCAATATATGCTAACAAAATAACAGTTCTGCCACTATTAGTACAGAAATACACTCAACAATGCTGACATTAACATCACACATTAAAATATTAATCATCAGTACTGACATAAAAATGTTTGGCTTACCATCTGCAGATGATGGTATCCTCTACAAGCCAGATGGTCCTGAAAGATGTTAAGCAAATGGTAAGGACAACATCAATCACAATTAACAGAAACACAGGGGTAATTCTTTTACCCCTTTATATGCCAATTAACTATACTTTCAACAAGAACTTGGATGACAACTCCAACCTAGGCTAACCAGTCAGAATGTGTTGTTAACTGTAGCAATCTTCAATCCCCCTGAAAACAAATCTTGTGAAACAGAAGTAATATATTGATTTAAATTGTTTTACTATACAACAGTATTTAATAACTGAGATACGAAAGTCAACCTGGAAGCTCTTCCTGTGACATGCTTGCTGTCCCTGAAACAGTAGCACCAATGTTGAGGACATGCTGTCCTGTACTTTCCTGGGAGCTGTCTGAATCCCTGAAATTGGGCAGGAACTCTTCATTTGGTTCTTCATTATTGCTGGCTCAGTAGCACCCCCCATACCTATCCGATCGTGACCCACAGCAGCTGCTCTCCTCTATGCAAATGTGATCATGTCAGAGGCCCTCTTGCGCACCTGCTCATATGTCTTGCCATGGCCACCCACAGCATTAATATTGTCGACAATCTGCACCCAAATCTGCATTCTGCGTGACATATCTCCCTGTCCTTTTTCAAGCAAGAAGGCACCATCTTGCCTAAAAGCATCAACAATAACCTGATTCTTAGCATCAGTGAAGGGTGGTCTTTGAGGATTAAGATGCCTGGGTAGCATAGTCCTAAGTATCCTGAAAGACAACAGGAGGATAATACACATAAGTATCACATAACTACAAAATAACTGTTCCCAGATAAAACAAAAAAGTTAGCATCTTAGTATTACTCACTGGAGAAACATAAACCATTCTAGAGATCTGAAATATGAACAACATGCCAGATGCAGAAAAGGAGAGTAACAATTGAAACATATCCTTGTTTATGCCATAACAGAAATGCAGCTTTACCCCCCCCCCCCAAAAAAAAATAAAAAGAGCAGGCAAATGACACATTTTGCTAGCAAACCATCATTTTAATGCTAAAAATGCTATCAAATGAAGTGTCCCTGAAACATGTCTACAGATTTATCTCAGAACTTTCCATTTTAAGGTATCACCAATCATGTATGCCTGTGAACTGCCTTGTCAAATATGCCCATGGCATCAGTACACTTCTAACTAAAGCATACAGATAAAAATGTAAAAGCCTTTGCTTCAGATTTTTCTTAATTACATTCTAGCATATGCAGTATGTAGCTGACAAAATGCAAGCATACCTTCTCAAGTTCAATAATCCTCTGTGCAGCTATATCCCGAAGTAATAGCCTCTGTCCTGTGTTTTCCACATAAACATGTCTCTTTGCCTTCAGTTTTCCTAGCTACACTATTGCCTTTTTATATGGTGTAGATACAGGGCTTTTAGCATGGTGAATACCTGGCCCCATGTATCAGATGTAAACATATTACAGGCATTCACTCAGTGTTTGTTTTTAATAGATTGCAACTGCGAATAATTACTGTTTGGGAGAAGGAAAACACAACAGCACTGCAGGCTGCCCTACGTCCAATGGGTGTCTCAGGTTTGACTTACAAAGCATTAGATGTAAAGCTGGTAATGTAAGTAAGCATCACGCAATTAACATGTTCTGCTCATTAACATCCAACCTCCCCTTCATTTGTTGGCAACTGCATATGACATTATTTTAATTTAATATCTTCACATATTTTAAGGCCAGTGTTATAGAATGGCTTACAGATGGCATGTTTCAGATTACTTGTAAGATAAGGGAAGAATGATCAATAAACACAGAGAGGTAAGACAGAGCTGTCTGTTTGCAAGCAATAGTCCTAACTGTTTGCATGATCACTTAGTGCACTACATCTAGAAATAATAAATGTACAAATAGTTGTATGGTTTCATATTATTGTAGGTGATATTGCAGTTGGCTGTATGCAGAATGATTTCAGTTCTTTGCTGCAAAGCTGCTTGTGTGGCAAAGAGGGATAAGGCACCCTTCCTTTTCTCTGAAGACTCACTGGAGTGAAAATTCAAATGCAGACCTGTGTAGAAATATCTCACGTGACTCAACATTTTTTACTATGTATGTCATAGACTGCTTTTCCTCATTTCAACTACTTATCCCTTTTTTTTCTGTTTTTTTTTTTTTTTGCGCCCCTTTGTGCAATCACAGGAAATGGAGGAAAATGAACGTCAGGTTTGGCTGTACTTATCTCATTTGTGCAAAGTGTGGCAGTGCACAAACAGGATAAGTGTCCCACCCAGGAAGCAGACAGAACACCTGAGGACAGGACCCACACAGCCAATAACTAAAATCGGATATATTCAATTAATTCTGTTGGGCACTGCACAAACCCACTGAGTGGCATTGTGAGGCAATTCACAGAGAGACCTTAAGAATGATTAGTAAATTAGCGAATGTCATATAACTAGTGCTGTGGCAGCAGGTGTAAGTGTAGGACTGGAGTGCAGATGGTCCTAGGGTTCTACTATGAAGAGTGCAGCCTTTTTTGTTACTGTTGTGACAGTGCAGTTTGTAGCAATGAACTCAAAAAAGAACATTTGTTCTTTCAACATTCTTGTGGCAACAGGTGTAAGTGTAGGACTGACATGGGTTCATATGAATCTGTCGACAGCCGAAACATCGATGCTTACCTCATCGACACCAAAGCATCAACCGTTCAGAACATCAACAATCCAGGTAAGCGATTTTCCCCCTTACAGGACCCATGGTAGCACTTAGGACCCATGGTAGCGACTGTTGAGAATTTGCGTTGTCCATAGCGTCGCACTAGCGAAACAAGTGCTACCATGGGTCCTGTAAGGGGGAAAATCGCTTACCTGGATTGTCGATGTTCTGAACGGTCGATGCTTTGGTGTCGATGAGGTAAGCGTCAATGTTTCGGCTGTCGACGGATTCATATGAACCCGACTGACATACACATAGTCCTGGTTCTAATACAGGATATTCTATACACTTTTACTGTTGTTCCACTTCCCATTATATTCAGTCTCATGTCTAACACTTTAGATACTGGAGCTGATATGAATTATATGTATGACAGATGAAACACCATTATTGTGTTTTCAGATGTATGACTGAGGGTATACTGTGTACTATAGTTCTGTAAGTATAAGTCTTCTATCTGGACTTGCATGCACTTCACAATTACCTAAGACACATACAAAACTGGATCTGTATTCAAAAACTTTTTCAGGGCACACATGCTGTCACCTGTATTTATGTATGATTCCTCGCTAGATCTGAGCACCACTTCTTCTGTGGCAAAAATGGAAAATCAACACTGTGAAAGAAAATGTTTTGTCCCTTATGCCTAAGTTTGAATCCCACAGTGTAAAAATAAATTTTCTCAGTGTATAAAGGTAAAAACAAATGTGTCAGGTGATTACATTTATGCCCCTAGTGCATGTCTGCAAACCTAACTCACCTAACATTTACATTCCAGTTTCCAGTATATATTTCCAGGGTACATTGATAGACACCCCTCAATCTAAGGCCATGTGTCAGATTAGCCATACAATTGCAATTATTTAATTCCTCCTTGACTGGCACTGCTGCTGTCCGCTTAACATTGTGAAACACATTTGACATCATTGCTTGTGTTTGTGCACTACCAGTAAATACGATAACCGGAATTGGCAGGAAAACATCAGTGTTCATTGCTCTACTTCAGCTGATAGACATGGCTGGTATTAGAAGGTGCCAGGTTTAAGGAATAGAGGTAGGGTATCCAGGAGTCCAGGACATTTATTGGACTCCTGGTAAAGCACTACAGCCAAAGGTTTCTTCAGGAGGGCTATTCTGTCTCCCAGTACAAGTCTGACATGTGGAATAGTTTGGCCAAGGCTGTATGTAGTGTCACTAGTATCCCATGCACAGGACAGCAATGTATTCTTCATTTTAATGAGCTACACAGGAGAAAAAGGGATACTCTCAAGCATTGGTTGGAGGAATTTGAGACAGCAGACAGTCCACAACTGTCTTAATATGACATTAAGAGAGTATTTGTAAGAATTAGAATGCTAAATACAGGCAAGACTGGTATGCATAATGCTCTTTTGTTCTTTTCTGTTCTTACCTTAGCTGTCACTGAGTATGAGTTCAATAGGCAAGCTTATGTTGCTCAATTGGAGAAACTGAGGGAAGCAAGTGGTATATATGTAGAAGAGAAGTGTTACTGTAGCAATACAAGTTAAAGATTTTTTTTAGTCTTTTATGGAGTTGTATAAAATTTAGCATGTATATCCCAACTGTAAAAGCAAGTATGCAGACATTAGCCTGTAGCACAAACAATTTGTAAGAGTCCAATATTAGACTGCAATCAGATGCTGTGTGCTCAAAACACAATTCTCAACTATACAGTACTGCTATTTCTCAATAATATTTACATTCAATTAAAAACTTTATACCAGTGGCACAAATGCCCTTCTGTAAACCTTAATCTGTATAATATATGCACATTTCAAATATTACTTTCAGCAATCTGTAGTTTAGTGTGCATCTGTTAGGATGTAAGCTTAAATGTAGTAGTTTACATCAAACAGTTGCATAATTGTATTAATGCACTATATGTAACATACTAATTTTATCTCTTTTTTCTCTCACCCTGACCCTTATCTATCTTTTTTTTTATTTTCTATTATGTGTTGTCAAAATGTCTCCATGTCATCCATGTGTACAACATCATTAAATATTACACAGCGCAGAGAGTTAGGCCAGCCCCAGTGTTTCAGCCTGCCAAAGCTCCACTGGCTCCAGCACCAATGACCAGCACGTCTGGCAGCCAACCTATTAGCACTACCTCTGATGACCCTGCATTACCCGCACCCTCAGGTAGTACTGTCCCAGAAGGTAGTGCAGTTGTACCCTCTGGGGCAGGGCTGGAAGTGTTGATTTCATCACCTGCAGTTTGTTTCTAGGGATGGTGCATAAGGTCATGTGCTGCTCCATTGGTGTATGCCTACACCGGATAGAGACTGCTCTCCATCATGGTCCATAGGAGGAGAAAGATACATCAAGCACTCCAGCCAACAGAAGAGTAAAATATCAGTGATGACAGTCCAGTTGGTAAGGACTCAAATCTTGGTCTGTCCAAGCTTGATGGACATGAACCTGCACTGTCCCTTCCCTCACCCCCCAATCAGGGGGTCCCCTATCCTTCTGAGTCCATCACTGTCCCTGTCTCTTGTCTTATTTGTCTTGTAGGTTTGGATTTGCTTCCTCACCTACCCAAATTATCTAACCCAAACATACCTACATCCCTTAGCCAGCAGTCCTCTCTTACTGAATAAAAAATGGGCACCTGTCCCACAAAAAAAAAAATGCTCCATACATAACTCTCCATTTTGCACACATACCTTCTTGACCCACTTGATTCAGTCCAATTGGCTATACAACATGATTGCATTACTGTTACCCCCTTTGTGGAGGTGACAGTCAAATTCAGTTAATATTCTGCACATATTTTCAGGTTACACTATTAAAAATGGATAGCTATGGTTCTTTGCTACCTCCCTCCTGAAAATTCCTGTACTCTTATACCTTTGTTCTTTCCCCTGCTTGCTTCCCATTTCACCACTTTCCTGTCTATCCCATTTTAATACCTTTAATCTGGTCAAAAATAGAATCACACACAACATGCATAAGTAGAAGAATACACAATGGATCCTTTCAAATTTTGGGCTCTATGTTTTCCAGAGGGGTGCATCACACAACAGTGTACAGCAATTGGCTAGCAGCAGCAAAATGCTGCAGTTACCTCTGCACAATGCGGCTTAAACCCCCTGCACTATGTCAACATACAGCAATACTATAAAGAATTCATGTCATTGCATTATCAATGTTTATTTAAAAGTATTTCAAAGTATTAGATATACCTGGACTAGAACCCAGTATCATCTGGGCTCAAAAACAAATGTGTCAATGCATTTACACCTGCTGCCACAGAATCAGCTAAGCAGCAGGTCTGTTTCATAGCCTCATTACTAACATTGAGACTTCAGCAATGTGGCTCGCATTTGTGCACTGCTTAACTATGCGTAAACATGGAAAATACTGGAAATGTGTATCTCGCATTTGCAAATACTTTGACAATCATCATGCAAACTGACTGCTTGCTGCACTATGGAAAAATAAATATTATTATGTATTACTGCTGTTTACTGTCCATTTCCTCTCTATATGACATGAAATTACATGTGGAAACACAACAAACTGAAGTCCCTATCAAACAATATATCACATATTTACAATACAGTCATGTCTTGACTCCCTCCAGGCACTGCAACCCTGGTGCCTCAGTACTTTTTCCCCACATATACCACGTACACTACAGAAATTAATATCAAATTTTGTGTGATATTCAATGCACATTAATCTGTTAACATGCAGTACCAGAATTATTGACCTATAAGCCTAAAATGTGGGAAGGAATCAGAATGGACCTTATCCACAGGAACATAGATGACCTTCAACACACTTGACTCAACCCATTTTGGTTTTGTCAAGGGTCGATCTTGCTTATTAAACCTAGGGGACTTCTTTGATACTGATTCCAAAGACCTGGATGAAGGATAACAGGGCATACCACCTATGATGAGTTATCCAAAGCCTTTGACACTATTAATTCTCTGGATATCATAGAAAAAAATGTCCCATCTAGGAACTAATCCATACATTACTAGATGGATAGCCAACTGGCTCACTGACAGAACATAAACTGTAAAACTTGGGGACATCATCTCCACCACTAGACCACTTACCAGTGGAATACCACAAGGATCTGTGCCGGGCACTCAACAGTTTGGAAACTATTTCTCTGAAGCCCAGGTCAAAGGTAGATGGCCTGTGCTTTACTAAGTTTGCAGATCACTGTCAAATGGACACAGTTATATAAAGTTATATAAAGTTCCCTAATGATGTTAACATATTACAGAAGGAGCTGACAAAGACAATACAGAAGGGTCTGAGACAGACAAATGATTGGTGTCAAACTCATGAACTGAACCTTAATGTCCCCTTTTTCAATGAAGAACTCCTGCTAATTATGATATACTTAGCACTCAAATGCAGTTTTGCAAGACATTTGTCTGTACCTGATGGTTGTTAATGCTAGGAGCATTAATAATAAAGTTTTTTTATTAGAAAAATTTGCTATGTTCCCACAAGATTGATGTTGTTATTGTTTGTGAAACATGGTTAATAAACAATGACTGGAAACCAGTTATGACAGGGTATAAATGTGTTTACTGTAACAGATATTCTAACAAAAATTCAGGTGGAGGTGTTATGATAGGGATTAAAGATAGCTATGAGACCTGTGATTATTACATATTCAGTGATAACACCAATACTATAGACTGTGTCACAGTGACAATAAAGACAACTCTGGAACATATAACAATTGTTGGAGTGTATAGACCACCAAAGTCAAGTGCAGATGACCTAGAGAAATTCATACATTTCTTATATGAAACACAGAAGAGTAGAATAATATTAGCTGGGGACTTAAATTTACCAGAAACAGACTGGAATGAAATTGATTCAACAATGTTAGTATGTTAGTGATAGAGATTGTATAAATTAAAATGCTTTCCCCCGAAATTATATTGTGTGTGCAGTAAAAGAAAATGCAAGGCCAAACAGCAGTTTTCAAAATAATATGGCTTGCTTTGCAAGAACAGTTAAGAGATGACCTTTTATTAAAAAGATTTCTTGTAAATGTTCAGCTTAGATATTAATAACATATAGTTGTGGGCTTACTGTAAATGGCATCCTGTTATAGCAAAAAGGAAGAAGTTACACTGACATCTCAAACAGAAACTTTGTATTACAGGGACTTTTTCATCTCAAGAATAACTTGGACTTTATATTTATCATTTCAACAGAAACTGTCCAGGCTAGAAATAACCAATGGACTTTTTCATGATAACTTTGCATCAACAGGGACTTTATGCAAAGATGATGTGGAGAGACTTTTTGTGAAGTCTTCAGATACAGCACCAAAGAAGGACATTAAAAATAACATTGGTTGACATTTAAAAAAGTATAAAAAACTGGACAGTATATTTCAGTCTTGAGTGACGTTTTTGGACTGAGTGTTCATCGGTCTATAGTTATATGTGTCTAGCTGTGTTATAATAGAATTTAAATAACTCTGATAGTATTAACTGGCAAGAATTTGTACTAATACAAATAAATATTAATGGATACAGTATTACGGTGTCTGTCTGGTCACTGCGAATAATATTTTACAGTGGTGAGTCTAGCTTACTGGTTGGGAACCTAGCCCACTGGCCACAACCTTTTTTTATCTGCTACAAACAGTTAATTTTTCATAAAGGCCTTAAATTTTTTGCGAGTTCAACAGATTGACAGTTCCAGTGTTTCAACAGATCAACTGTTCCAGTACTTCATTGGTGGATAGAGAGTGACACCATAGAAGCTGTTCTGCGAAGAACCACTTACAATTCACCTGTGGAGAAACACCATCTTTTTCCAGATTGACTTCAGCATGTACACCTGTTTGTCTTCTGCAAAAATATGGTAACTTCTTTACAGTTATAACATAGATGCCATACATGACAGCTTGAAATGCTCACAAATTCTGCAAATTAATTTAAATGATACTCCTGATAAGGTCTGGTTATATTTGCAATCCTGGTTTGAATCTTCAATGTCAGACATAAAATGTAAGTCAGGCATTTTTACTGCACAAAAGTTAGACAAATGTTATCTCTGTAAATGGATAAATATTTATTCTCTATACATTGCTAAAGCAAACGTTATGCAAACAGATTGTCTTTTATGTGTCTGCAAATTTCCACAAATCTGTCTATTCTGTCATAAAAGTTTAATGTGTAAGACAGTTAACAAGATTTATTCTATTGTTACAAAGGATACATTTCCTTCTGATGTTGCTAGTTCTTCAGATGATAAACAAGTACCACAACCCTCTGCAGTTATGCCTTTATCAGATGTAGTTCAAGCAATCACTGATTTTTTGGGGAGATTGAACATTATGGAAAATTTGATATAGTTAATATGTATGGTTTACTGTACAGAATTGAATAAGTTACATAATACTATTACTGATACTAAGCAATTTGATGATGCTCAACAGCCACTCTCACAGGGATATAGACAGGATCGTGCAAAGGCACAAGATGAGCATCTTGACATGGTTAAGGTTATCACCAAGCTTTTAAAACAAGTTTTACAAGTTTTCAAACATTACCTGAAGACAGTGTAACAAAACAAATACTCCATCTACAGGCAGATAATCAAGTTTTAAAGCACAAGTTAGACGATGCTCAAACAGAGTTAGTAAAGCAGCAATCCACAACCTATGGCTCAGCAATCATTCAAAGTTTAGAGCATGACAATCAACTTTTAACAAATGAATTGGAAGGTTTAAAACAGCAGTTAGCGCAAGTAAAGCTAGATTTATTACAAGCACAAAATAGACCAATAGATGTGTGGCAGGACACAGCCAACATGGCAATCATTTCCCCTGCAGAAATGTATCAACAGTCATGTTTATTGCAGGCACTGCTTCAGTGGCAAGACAAAAAAAGTATCTTTTTCAACATGCTGGCATTTGAAGAATGGTTAACATATACTGTAGGGTCTACATGGAATGATGCCCTGAATAGATGTTTTTTCTGCATTCATCCCAAAATGTTTAGAGTCATACATAGAAACTGCGAAATGTTCTCCAGACAGTAGAACAGCCGGAATGGCAGCTATTCTTAAAGCATATACTCAAGGTCAACCTTTGACCCTTGAATTACTTGATTATTTTAAAATTAGCATTACAGATAAATTAATGGAACAAAGTGATCACTTTAAACTTGCATACCAGGTTGTGTATGGTAAACAGATGACCAAATGACAGATCCAGAGGTGCAGCAGTTGCTTATACATACCTTTTTAAAACAAGTGAAGGGAGTTTCAGGTGACATTAAGCATATCTATGGCTTGGGATCAAAAACCCTAGAAGAAGTAGTCCAAAAACTCATCAGAGGCAAGACAATGGGAGATGATGGAAAACTTTATACGCATAACATTTTTGCTGTAGAAGGAGAGCAAAGTGTAGATTATGTGGGGAAAGGAAGTGAACATAACACATGGTCTGATGAACAAAAACAGGGGGAACATGAGCACCTTCTGCTCCACCAGGGTTACAGATACACAACGAAGTTCAGAAAAACAGGTGATATGTTTTACTTGTAAAAAATAGGCCACATTAAACAGTGGAATATACAGAAGACCCCACCATATAATCCCACACACGGTGCAAGTCAGGAATTAAAACGTGAAATTGAAAGTACAAAGTACACATTAGACATGGATAACACTAACAGTCAACAGGAAACAAAACATGCAGTCTGTGTAATCAGAGACATACCCAGGAAAACAGATCAGAATGAATATGACTCCGATTAGGGGTGTGGCCCCCCACCCAAGTAACCTTTCTCACAAATTTTAAATGTGGGAAGGACGGACTCCCGTTAGTGAATGTATGGGTGGAGGGTACACTATGGAAAGATGTCCTGCTTGATACAGGGCCAGCAGTCTCAGTCACTAATAAACAGTTACCTGTAAATCAGCACTTGCATGGCCTTAAGCAGTAAGCCAGATAAATATGTTTCACAGAAAATTTTAAGGCTTTGATGGTAGCACTTGCATGGCCATAAGCAGTAAGCCAGTTAAAATATGTTTCACAGAAAAACTTAACTCCAAACTTTGCCACTGTCAGGCACCAACTTAAGCACTCCGCTAAAATACCTCTTTCTCCCTCCTCTCTCTCTCATAAGTGCTCTATTATCTTAGGATATGTACTAATGTTTACTAACCAGAGCTGTTGCTTAAAAGCTCTGCTTGTACATATGTAAATAAAATTGATTATATATATATCTATATATCTATATAGATATATATATATATATATATGAGTTCATGTCATTTTGATCGATGTCATTTGATTGTATTTGGTTGCCTTGCATTTGTTCATTTGTATTTGAGGTGGTTGGGGGGGGGGTACCCCCCCACACCCTACTATATATCATAACCTCCCAGGGTCAACAATGGGGGGGGGGGGCAAATGTTGTCGCATCAAAATGAACTGTCGACCAAAATGAAACTGCTCTATCAAATGAACTGCTCGATCAAATGACATGAACCCATATATATATATATATATATATATATATTTTTTTTTTTTGAGTGCTTGCATTGCAATTTACTCCTTTTACTTACATTTTCTGTATAATTTAATTTTAGATGCTTAATTACATTTCTTTCCCTAACCCTGTTCTTGTTGTTAAAATTTAGAATTTTCTGTAATTTGTTCATGTATTGGAGCTTTTCTCCTCGGGTCTCCACTGAAAATGGGCTCAAGCCCAGTTGGGCAAACCTGGTTAACAAATGTCAATAAATAAATAAATAAATAAAACGGATCTTCAATATAGGGTACATTTCTTATGAACTCCAGTTGCGGAACAACAATCCTTGGGGTTGATATTCTCGCAAACTGGGAATAGCAATTGATTTCAATAACAAGGTTTTATGGCCTGTCACAGCAGAAGACAGTTGGGATAGAGCTCAGCAATTTCTTTGCTTTGTAATTGACGTAAGTAACTATAAAAAAGACATTACCAAGAGACATTCACAACTGCAGGATAAATGAGAGCAAATCAAATCACAGTTTCATCCCTTGTGGGCTACATCAAAGACAGATTGTGGTAAGTTAGCAGTACCAGTGACTGTAGGCAATCCTTCTGATTACATTCCTCCTTTTCAGAAGCAATATCCAATTCCCAGAGAGGCGAGAAAGGATATAAAGAAATGTATAGAACATTGGGAACTGGCAGGCATAATACAAAAGGGTCACAGTCCCACAAATTCACCAATTTGGCCAGTGAAAAAGAAAGATGGTAGCTACATGTTATTGATTTACATAAGGTCAATCAATTTACAACTCCTCATGCACACCTTCTGGGAGTGCCAGAATTGGCAGCGAGGATAAAACCTCAAGTAAGCGCTTTACAGTTATTGATTTAGCTAAAGGATTTTTTTTTTTTTTGCAGTTCCTTTACAAAAGGAAGATTGGCAATGGCTTGCTTTTACCTTTGACAACCAACAGTATGTGATGACATGGCTGCCACAGGGATTTCAAAATAGTCCTGTAATTTTTCATCAAGTAGTAGGGGATGTTTTAAAACCCTTAGAGACAGATGATAGTGTCATCCATTACACTGATGACATTCTTATACAGTCAGAGACAATAGAGCAGCATGAGACACTTCTTAAAAAAGTTCTAGGTACTTTGCAAGATGCAGGATTCAAAGTCAACAAGGACAAAGTTCAGGACTTTTCACAAGAGGTGAATTTCTTGGGAACTATCGCGTGTCCCACTGGCAGATCCCCTTGTGAGGAAAGAGTGAAAGGAATTTTGAAATTACCTCAGCCATTAACAATTCCAGATCTGCATAAATTTCTAGGTATCATGAATTATAACAGAGAATTTATAGAGGATTATGCGGCAGCTGCTGCTCCCTTATATAAAACGTTAGTGAAACAAAAGGAAGAACCCCGGTTAAGTTGTGGACAGAAGGAAGAACAGGCTTTTGAGCTACTAAAAAAGAAACTGACACAGGCTATAGAATTGGTAGCACATGATGGAAAGCAGGATTTCATTTTACAGGCAGCAGCAGGAAGTGAGACTATCTTGGTAGTCCTCCTGCAGTATTGGCCTCAACAAAATGGGAGCAAGGCAGAAAAGACACTCCGACCAGTGACTTTCTGCAGTCAAAAGTTAACCCCGGTTGAAAAGGAATATCACCCATGCATACAACAATTCTTAGCCATATATTGGGGAATTAAACAGACAGAATACTTGACAGTTTTTTCAAAAATAATTGTAGAGACACCACATCAGTCTATAAAGATTCTTTTGAATTTTATGGAAATGAATAAGATCACAGACGGAGTAAGTCAAACCATTTTTGCAAAATGGATGACTTTATTCAGTACAAAAAATGTCCAAATTCAGACAGGGGACAAGTATTATCTGTCAGATTTGGCTAACTATAAGGGAGTATAATTGTGTTCAAAGCCTACAACGTCTGGAAATTTTGCCATTGAATGCACATTTTCAAGGTGGCTTACCCACAGTTTATGTCAATGGGGCCAGGTTTTGGAAAGATGGGAAATATTTAACAGGATTTGCAGTGATCCCAGGAGAAGGACAAGAGCCTATCCTGAAGAAATTGCCAGGCTACATGTCAGCCCAAAGAGCAGAGTTAGAAGCAGTCAAATATGTTTTACAACATTTTGAACCAGTCAACATTTACAGTGACAGTGCTTATGTGGTAAACTCGTTACGTTTACACATGGCAATTTGGGCCAGGAGGGGATTTGTCTACAGTGTTGGCAAAGCCCTCAAACTTTCAAACATGCTCTGGTATTGCACAAATTATAGGTTCATAGGTTCATAGGGTGATACTAGGCTATCTGCCCTAGGGCATTTACAAGCCTAGCAAGAGTGTGTTTGGCTTTTGCCACCCTTCTTAGATTAGTTGACTGTGCCTCTGTATAGTAGGTCACAGAAGATAGCCCATTTAAGGTTAGTTTACCGTGCCTCTGTCTAGCAGTGACACAGAAGAGATACCAGGGGTAAATTTATGATTTCCCATCCAAACGTCAAGATTCTTCTTGAAGAGGGTCATTGAGGGGCTCTGTCTGACATGGACTGGGATTTTGTTCCAGACTGAGGGGAGCCTCTGGGATATGAATCTGTCCCTCCAGCATGTTTTATTTATTTCTGTGCTGAGGTTTAAGTCACTAGAGCATGTAGTTCTCATGGATTTGGATTTCTTGAGGTGGAGCATGTCCATTAATTCTGGGTTGGACATGGCTTTATACGTCAGGCACAGATCGCCTCTGAGTAGGTGGTAAGCAACTGAGTAGAGCTGGAGTTTCTTTAGCCTAACTGCATAGGGCATCTGTTTGAGTCCCTTGATCCTCTTTGTGAGGTACTTTTGGGGTCTTTCTAGTTGTAGCAGGTGTCGGGTAAGGTACATCCCAAATGGGGCATTGTATTCAATTATGGGCCTGATGAGTGATGAGTAGAGGAGCACAATGACCTCTCTTGATCTAGATGTGAACCCCTTTGTGATAAGGTGGGCTATATAGAATGTCTTTCTAACCACTTTGGCAATGTGATTGTGAAAGGAGAGATTGCAATCTACTTGGGTCCCCACATCCCTAATTGCTTCTTCTGTATTTAATGGATTACCACCTATGTGGTAATTTGTGGGCACTTTGTTTTTCCCAAAGGGGATGACTATGCACTTTTTGGCATTTAGCTTTAAGCCATGGCTCTGGCACCAATTATCCATCTCTGTGAGACCTTTTTGAAGGATGCTTGTGTCAGCCGGTGAGTCGATTATGGCCCCCGTTTGCAGTCATCTGCAAACTTTGTCAGCCATAGTCCTCCTGTATTAGCCTGTACCTCAGAGAAATATATACCGAACAAGAGAGGTCCCAGGACTGAGCCTTGTGGGATGCCACTTGTAACTGGTTTAGAGTCTGACATGGCACCTGCAATTCTGACCATGTGGGTTCTATCCCTAAGCCAGTTTGCAACCCATCTTGTGACATAGGGGTTGATATTTAAGCTGGTGAGTTTATTTATGATGCCTGAGTTTGGTATTGTGTCGAATGATTTTGCAAGGTCAAGGTAGGCTGTGTGGACTACCTTCCGTTTGTCTATGGCCTTGGTGACTGCTTCAAAGAAATTGACCAGGTTCAAGAGGCAAGATCTGCCCTTAACAAAGCCAAATCGGGTAGGATCCAGTGTTTGGAGGTTCCCAATGTCTTTGTTTATGAGTTCCATGATGATACGCTCCATAGCTTTGCAGACCAGGCTAGTTAGGCTTATAGGGCGATAGTTTCTGGGGTCCATTGTGGCACCACCTTTATGTAGTGGGACCACTGTTGCAGTACGCCATTATCTGGGTACATATCCTGTTGTAAGGCTGAGACTGAGCAGTGATTTTAAGTGAGGGTTCAGTTCTTCTTGGAGCTCATGTAAAACGCAGCCCGGGACACCGTCCGGTCCCATTGATGCTGTGTTTTTTGCTTTGGAGAGGGCAGCTCTCACCTGTGCATCTGTGATGTCAGGGAGGTTACACTCTGTTGGGATAGTCATTTGCTCATTTGGGGGGGGGAGTTTGCACTGAACCTATTGGCTAGGATGTTGGCAATGTCTGTGGGTTCAGTGTTTTTTTGTCATTTTGCACTAACACAGAGCATATCTAGGAGTTTCCACCCAGGTTTCTGACATAACTAAAGAAAGCCTTGTGATTATCTTTAGCGTCCTGTGCAATGTTTCTTTCAAAGCTAGCCTTAGATGATTTTATGAGGGATCGTAGTTTCTTGCTAGTACTAATCAGAGTTGCCTTCCCTTTCAGGGATTTTGCTCTATCATGTAGTAGCTTCCTCCTTCTGTTGTACAGCTTATTTATGGCTGGGGTCCACCAGACAGGTCTCCTGCCTTTGGAGGAGTGTGTCTTGGTTTTATTTGAGATAGCATGATCCATGCATTCCTGTAGGTATCCATAGAATGCGTTTGTAAAGGATTCTGCGGTTTGGGCTGTATTTTCCACTGGCCCTGGGGTTTGAAGGATTCCACCTCAGTTTTGAAAAGTGGGAAGTTTGCTTTTGAGAAGTTTTTGACCGTGGTTTACTTTGCTGGGGGGGGGGGTATGGATGTCCATAGGGATTAATTTATGTCAGATCTTACCAATGAGGGGTATACCTCCGGTATGGAACATAGAGTCCCCATGTTGGTGATGATCAGGTCCAATATGTTTTCCCCTCTTGCGGGAGTGGTGACCAGTTGTTCCATAGAATTTGAGTTTATAAATTCTAGGAACCGTTGGGCTAGGGTGTTGGGGCTTGAGTAGTGCTCCCAGTCCATGTTTGGGTAGTTAAAGTCACCCAATATAATGGTGTTTGGAGAGACCTTCATATTCTCCAGTGTCTTCAGAAAAGTCGAGTGGGCTTCCTGAGTTTGGGAGGGTGGTCTGTAGCAGGCTACAAACTGGAAGGCAGTTTTGCCCACTATTAGTTGCACATGGATGGTCTCAGATGCTTTGTGCAATGCCACTAGCCTGGAGGTATGGGTATCTTTAATGAATATGGATACTCCCCCTCCTCTTGTGGTTCGGTCTAAGTTTTGGGGCCAAAAAGCATGGTATGAGGTATAGCCTGGTAGTGTTGGGGTGCTCTCGGGAGCCTTGAACCATGTTTATGTTACTGCACAGATATCGATATTCTCCATACTGAGGAGAGCCTCGAGTGCATGCATCTTGAGGTTTAGACTTCTGGCATTGAGCAGCATTACCCTTAGTTTCTTTTTCCTTGTGTTGTCTAAGGAGGTGGGTTTGTCATTTGAGCCTGGGGGTGGCAAGAGCCTTAGCCAGTATTCGAAAACCCAGGGGTGACATGTGCAAGCCATCCCTAGTGAAGCAACGTGGCTTGTCAAGCATGTCATCCCAGGCTGACAGACACTGGATCCCCTTTGAGTGACACCAATACTTTAGCCAATTGTTGAAATTGATCATTTTGTCTTTATACTGTGGTATCATTCTTGGTGCGGGTAAGATGCTACTCAAGGTCAGGGTCATACAGGCCTGAGCCACATGATCAGAGAGCTCCTCTATGTCTCTTTTCATGTAATCCAGGGAGGTACGTCTCAGGTCATTCACACCAGCATGGACAATGACGGGATCATATTTGTACTTGCTTTGGAGTGACTTGAGTGCTTGTGTTATGTGGCGGATCCTGGCACCCAACAGGCAGCTTACAGTGGCCTTCTCCTTGTTTAGCCTGGTGAGAGGGACGTCAGTGTGTCTGACAATAGAATCACATATTACAAGTGTATTAGGTGTGTTGTTTAGTCTTAAGGGCTGTAACAGTGTGGCACACTGACTTTGTGAACTATGTGATACGTGGGTATTGTTGTGGGGTAGCAGTTGCTTGGATGTCTGCTTTGGAGGTCTCTGTTGCTTGGGCAGATTTTTATTTGCAGCCTCCAAGTATGTTTTTGTGTGTTTATGTGTTTGGTTTGCTGTTGCGATAGGGCTATGTGAGACTGGATTTGTGGTGTGTGTGATTACCTTCTCCTCCAGACTGACCGTGCAAGTACTATGTTGAGAGAGCTCAGCCTCCAGTTTGGCTATATAGTTGCATCTCTCACACATATTTGAGCTTGTTGGGAAGAGGAGAGGGTGGTCTGTGTACATAAGGCAGTTGTAACATTGCCTCAAGATTCCCATATTCACCAGCTGGACTGGAGAGTAAACCTGAAACTGACTTTTGGACATGCCAGAATAGTACAAGGAATTACATTTTAACTTGATCAAAAAGGGCCAATAGGGTGCCAAGTACTTAAAGGGAGTATAAGAGGGTGTAGTGCTTTAGTTTATTAGTGCTTACTTATAAGACACTTATCCTAGCTACTGCTGGGTTTTAGAAGGAAAATAGAGTGCTTACTTTGAGATTTGGAACAGTTCTAAGGGAAAAAGTGAAGAGCAGACTTTGTGGAGCCGGTAATAGTTGACACTGATTACCCAGAATGGCCTACAGGAAAAATGTACTATTGTAAAAATCAAGGCACATCAAAAATGCAATACAGAAGAGGCTAGAGGAAATGCTTTGGCAGATGCCAAAGCAAAACAAGCAGCAGAGACAGGTGATTGGTTAGAACCACATGAGCAGTTTGAACATAAAAATCAAGTACTGTCAGTTAAAACATTTGCACCAGTAGAAATACAGGCTTTAGCAACTCTTCAGAAAGAAAAAGGGATTCCCAAAGAATTAGACAAATGCATCCGGGAAGGGGATGCCAATCAGGAAATGTTTGTATATCCAATACCGGACGGAAAGAAAATATCCTATCTCCCAGGGGATTTGGACAAGCAATTGGTCGAGTACAATCAGAAAATTTTGGGCCACATAGGCACAGAAAAGTTATGGAGTATAGTCAAACAGAAGATGTGGAATCCATGTCTAAAGAAGCTGTGTAAAATGGTTTTAAAGGGAAGTTTGGCTTGTTGACAAATCAGCGCCAGTGTAAAGAAACCTCAATTGCATAGGGAGCCAGTGGCAGATGGGCCATGGTATGCTATTCAAGTGGATTATGCAGGGCCCCTCCCCACTGCAAAGGGAGGATACAGATACCTATTAGTGGTAGTTGATGTATTTTTAAAATGGGTAGAAGTAATACCCACCAAGAGTATGACAGCTAAAACTACAGCAGAGGCACTATGGAAAAATATTTTTGTCCATTGTTGATGGCATCGAATCATACAGTCAGACAATGGACCACAGTTTACATGTCAAATAATGTGGCATTTGTGCAAACAGCTGGGAATCCAGCACAGGTTTCATGTTCCTTATCACTCACAATCCAGTGGGATTGTTGAAAGAATGAATCAGTCAAAGTGAGATTGAAAAAAGCATGCCTAGAAAAAGATAAGGACTGGATAAGATATCTGCCAGGGATTCTACTGGGCATTAGGGCAATCCTAACAGTAAAACAGGAATATCACCCTTTGAAGTAATGACTGGGAGAAAAATGCCCCTAACACTTCCCTGCAATCCAGAACCGGTAGAAAACCAAGCATTATTGACAGCAGTAGAACACCAGAAGTGGTTAAAAGACATACAGAAGGTATGCAATACTATTGCCAGGGAGCAGGCTTACCATCTGTGGAATGAAATGCCAGATATTCCTATATAAATGGTTCTACAGAAAGGGGACAGAGTCCTTGTAAAGAAGTTCTTGAGAAAAGGACCATGGGACAGTAGTTGGCAGGGACCTTATGAGGTAGTTGAGAAAAAAGGACCGTTAATGCACAGATTCCAAAGGACAGAAAAAGAAAAAAATAAATCCCAGAAAACAGACAACAGACAAAATAAATTCATTATGTTAGTTCATAGAGATCAGTGTAAATTAATAAAGAGCCACACACAGAAATAGAAAAGTAATATTCTATCTAAAATGTATCTTTAGATGCAGGGGACCCCAGTAAATTTGAAAGTTCAACTAGAACAAGAGATCCCAATATGGGAACATCCATTAAATTTGGAAATTCCACCAAAACAAGAACACCCATGGGAAAATCCATTTAAGCAGGAAAGCACATAAAAGGAGTGATCAGAAGAAACAAAAGAAAAAAGTTGTTGTAGAGTACCTATAAGTATTTGCATAGCCATGGTGTTCATGATAGTAGTATATGCTTTATATACTTGGTATAGTATACAAATATATAAAGATTTTGAAAAACAAGCAATGAAAAGCTATGAGAAATCAATTGAATGGTGTGAAATACAACCAACGCCTAGTAAATCAATTAGTAAAATAAATGTACCTACAAAAATAAATGCAACCAAGTACATAACAAAGTATAGGATGATTTCATCCTATTGCGGGAGACCAGGAAAAATGACATGGCAAGAAAAAAAATACCAATAAGACCAAAAAAGGAAGTTATGCATCCCAAAGCTGTTACAAAAAAGGTTATGAAGAAAAAACTGGGGGGAAATACTCCAGCATAATAAGTCACGAGAACAGAGGCACCATGATTGGACACCTAAAGTTAATACATTTCTGGCCATGCAAAAACTGTTTGCAAAAATGATTAATAAATCAAATTGTTGGATTTGTAGCCACATTCCTTACAGGGGAAGGATGCCATTACATGCAGTTCCAATAAATATCACTGATACAGGGTTTATGTTTAAAGGATCTTTTAAAAACAAGGTTATAAACCAGTCAGTCATAAAAGAATATCTACAATTAATGGAGGCACAAAGAGGAATACTTTGTTTTCAACAGAAAGGGACAGTAAGGGTGGGTATTAGTTATTGCAACTATTCCATCACCCTACATCACCTATGGTCATGAGATAAGCTTGAGTATCATGGGGGAGTTGAGAAAATAAAACCAGATTGAGAATCAGTACATAATACTTCTTTTAATGAAGACATGAAAGAGTTTTTTTTTTTTTTTTAAATGGAACTATAAATAACTTAATAGGCCAAGAAAATGTTACAATTTTGGCAAGCGGTTTCTTTTTTGTATGTCAACAAAATGCATATAAATGGCTGCCAGTAGGCTGGCAAGGATCTTCTCACATTGGGTTTGCAGTTCCAATGATGAGAATCACTCACACACTGCCTGAAGAGAAGGTTAGAAATCACTGAAAGAAAAGAGAGGTTCATAATGATTTCTCCAAACTTGAAGAAGATTTAAAACAGCTGGACTTAGGGGATGGTGTCATCTCAGGGGCTTGAATTTTTCCCTGGTATGGCACTGCCAAGACAATATGGGAATTAAGAAAGGTTGTAACGTTAATGTTAGTATTAGCAAATGCAACATATGGGGCTATCTCAGATAGAGATGTAGCAATGAGGCCAGTGGCCCTCCAAAACAGAATGGCTTTGGATTACTTGATGGCTAGTCAGGGGGATATGTATGCTTTAATCAAAATGGAGTGCTGTACATATATTCCTGATAAATCAGAGTCCATACATCAACATTTAGATAGAATTGCTGAAGTTTCCTCAAAGTTTAGGAAAACATGGAGTACAGAATGGTCAGATTGGCTAAGTGGATTGTTCTCAGGATGGTGGAGTGCTATAATTTCCGCATTAATTGCTCTTATCGTCATTATCTGCTTATTTACAGTAGTTTGCATGTGTGTTCAGATTTGTGTTAATAAAAGTATTAATCAAGTAACAGCCATTGGTAATGTAACACTCTTTGAAGAGATATGCGGGGTTGTATGTTGCAACGGACCAAGAGATTCAAAGTACTGAAGAACGTATTGTGTTGTTAATTGTCTTACAATTTTCTTGGTTTTAATTAAAAAGGGGGGATTGGTAGAGATTGTATAAATTAAAATGCTTTCCCTAAAATTATACTGCGTGTGCAGTAAAAGAAAATGCAAGGCCAAACAGCAGTTTTTAAAATAATATGGCTTGCTTTGCAAGAACAGTTAAGTGATGACTTTTTATTAAAAAGATTTCTTGTAAATGTTCAGCTTAGATATTAATAACATATGACTGTGGGCTTGCTGTAAATGGCATCCTGTTATAGAAAAAAGGAAGAAGTTACACTAACATCTCAAACAGAAACTTTGCATTACAGAGACTTTTTCAAGAATAACTTGGATTTTATATTTGTCATTTCAAGAGAAACTGTCCAGGCTAGAAATAACCAATGGACTTTTTCATAACTTTGCATCAACAGAGACTTTATGCAAATTTGACATGGAGAGACTTTTTGTGAAGTCTTCATATACAACACCAAAGAAGGGCATTAAAAATAAGATTGGTTGACATTTACAAAAGTATATAAACTGGACAGTATGTTTCTCTCTTGAGTGATGTTTTTGGACTGAGTATTCATCGGTCTATAGTTATATGTGTCTAGCTGTGTTATAATAGAATTGAAATAACTCTGACAGTATTAACTGTTTGGCAAGAATTTGTACTAATACAAATAAATATTAATGGATACAGTAGTACATTATCTGTCTGGTCACTGCTAATAATATTTTACAGTTAGTAAAGAAATTATTCACAGAGTATATTCAGGAACAACAAATGCTTCAGATTGTAAAATAACCGACTGGGGGATGGAATATACTAGATATTGTTTGTATTCCCAAATAAATTACTGTAACTTCAAGACAAGTTTTACCACCATTGATGTGCAGTGATCATGGAGTTGCTAAGGTTAATTTGTGGGGTGAGGTGTTCAGTGGAAAAACTACAGATGGAATGTGGAAAGTTTTGAAAGAGAAATTGTTTGAGTGCAAAAAGTAAAAAAAATGTTTAACATCAGGATCTAGCCATGCAACATCAGAGGGGTATATTTCCATAAGAACAAGATACCCGATTAAGGTGAGAGACAAACAATATAAGAAATGGAAGAGAGGTTGAACTACAACTTTGAAAACTGAAATAAACAAGCTGGACAAACAGATTAAGCATGGTGTTAGACAAGATCAAGGAAATTTTGAAGAAAATTTATATAAAGATATTGAGCATAATAGGAAACCTTTTTATAGATACATAATATGTGGAAGGAGTAAGGATACACAAGTTGATAAGCTGTATGCATAGTCTAAAATTTATTCTCAGAGACAACAGATTATAGATATATTTACAAAATTTTATGCGAAACAATTTGGCTCCACAAAAAGGGTGTTAAGTTGTCCTAGTGACATCCAGGTAAACCCAGATAATGGAATCAAATTAGATTATATTGAAAAAGATCTGTGCAAACTGGCAGGGAGGAGATATAATAAGTAACAATGACCTGAGAACACTTCAGCAAGAGCTTACACTACCATTATATTTATTATTCACTAGGTCATATAAATATGGGGAGATTCCTCAAGATTGGAGTCATGCACTTATTAAACCTGTCTTTAAGGGAAAGGGGAGTAGTTCAAACCCAGAATTATATAGACCCTTAAGTCTATTTTCATGTTGTGGAAAAATAATGGAAAAGGTATTACTGGATAAGTTATTCTCAGAACTGGATAGGTTGGGACTTGAAACCATATATCAGCATGCATATGTTGAAAATAGATCTATTACCACCTGTAATATGATGTTCTATAACAGTATAATAATAGCTATGAATGAAATATTGTGCTGTGATGTGAGTTATATACATTTAACTTCAGCATTTGACAGGGTAATACACAAATCACTGATCATAAATTAATACAACTAGGTATTGATGTACTGTTGATAAGATGGATAGCTGCATGGCTTACAAATAGGACATGGCAAGTATCACACACCAACTGGACAGGTAAAATCCTTATTTACAGTCAAGGTGCCCCACAGGGCTCTGTCCTAGGCCCTTACTTATTTAGATTGTATCTTTCAGACCTTACTTTTTCATCTGAGGTGTTCTACAGTCTATATGCCGATGACCTGAAATTGGGTAAACTGATTACAAGTGCTACAGATAAGGCATGTCTGCAAAATATTTTGACAAAATTTACCATTTGGGCACAGGAGAATAATATGTTGATAAATACATCAAAAACTAAGCATATAAGATTTGGGAGACATAAAGTGCAAGATGAATATTTAATACAGCACACAGTGATTGAAACTGTAGACTCGTGTACGGACCTGTGTATATGGGTAGATTCAGCTCTGAGTTTTTCTAATCATATCAACCAATTGACTAATGATAGTTATAGAACTATAGGTTGTATAAACAGATTTATAAAGTCTAGGAAATCAAACATAATGAAGTAATTATTTGTTAGTTACATTAGACCCAAACTTGAGTATGGAATAACAATATGGAAACCTTATAGGAAAACTAGCATGAATAAACTGGAAAGAGTACAGCGGAAATATACCAAGGGCATCCATGTATGTGAAAATCTAAGTTATTATGAAAGACTAAAATATCTGAACTTGTACAGTGTCTCTTACAGATATTTAAGAGGAGATCTTATTCAGGTATATAGGGCATTTAGAGATAACTACCTCTGGAAATGTTTGGAGTTATCAAAAAGTACTAGAGAATCATCAGATAACCTATGTAGAAGATTCTATAGGAACGAGAAGTGTACTAATTGGTATTCTGACAGAGTAGCCGATTCTTGGAACAGACTATCAAATTACATTAAAGAAAATGCTAGTTTAGATATTTTTAAGAACAGCCTGGACATTTATTATGGGAACAAGTGTTTTGGTATATTAGCAAGCTAGAAGGGCATTAATGCCTGTGCTTGAAACATTTGTATGTATGTATGTATGTATGTATGTATGTATGTACCTCACCAGGCACCTACAGCAACTGTAGAAAACAGAGGTTTGGGACCGGGAGAATCCAGGGTCTCCAAAATATGACATACATGGGAAGTTTGAAAGACCTGTCACTGTACTCAGTATCATGCAGGCTGCTGAGAGGTGACCTATGCCTGGCCTACAGACCAGTCTTAGCTCCTACTGTACTGGAAATGCTGGACATCTGCAAATCAAATGGAAAAAGAATACCTTGCTCCAAGCATCTCAACCTAGCCTGTGACATAAACAAAACATTGTTGGGAAGACAGAAATATCTCCCAACAATTGTCACTACTCTGTAACAGGCTTCTACTGCATATGATCTGCATATTATTATGTCAGCCTTAAAAATTAAGGCAAGTAACTTATAAGCTCACACTGTTTTTACTTGGTACAACACAATGTGGTACATGCATTTGTACATTTTATTCATTCTACAACTACATATTTAAAAAATTTAATTATACGCTTACTTGGTACAGGGTTTAGTACTTTTCCACTTTATACATATTTTTCATATTTTGTTGCTCATGTATTATACTTGCATAGTTTGTGTATCCATCTTTAATCCATTTTTTAATTAGACTAATTAAAATTCCTTTAGAGGGATTGGTAGAATTAATCAATCAAATGTATTTAAGTTAAGGTGTTTTCATATATTTTTGTATTGTGAGGAAGTCACCATATGGTTGGTGTGGGATGAAAGCTCGTAATACTTTTTTTGGTTTGGTTTTGAAACTTTGTATCTTTTAACTGAGATTTCCGTACAGCACAGAAAGGGAAGATTTCCCTTTTCTGCACTATAGTACGATGTTGGAGTTGGTATATTTAAGTAGTGGGGAGTTTTGGGGGCACAGCACCCCAGGTGGGGGTGCAGGGGGGCTTGCCTCCCTGCTTAGAACATTTAAATGGTTTGTTTGTGTAGGTTGTTCTGTTTGTATTACATTTTCGAAGTTTCAAAACTTCAATCATATGGTGTTGACCCTATCAGAGTCGAAGTTTTGAAACTTCAATCATGTAATATAGACTTGAATATTATATACAAACCACTACTGAGTATAGGGTTGGTGAATACTGTGAACTCAGCCACTGAATTAAAGTATGAGAAGGCTTGTGTTGTACAATCTAACCAATATTCAAAGGAAATTAGGGATGGCATTAAGAAAAATTGGTGTGTTTTTAAAACTAATTCTGACATTTACAATCTGTTGGGAACTGAGACAATTTT
This sequence comes from Protopterus annectens, assembly GCF_019279795.1. Taxonomy (NCBI): domain Eukaryota; kingdom Metazoa; phylum Chordata; order Ceratodontiformes; family Protopteridae; genus Protopterus; species Protopterus annectens. Next base: position 669,679,799 of record NC_056744.1, read on the forward strand.
TGTTAATAAGACCAGTGGTAATTTTAAGCAATTAAACCAAAGAGACTGACATTATTCTGAACAATGCCATGACAACTAAAGTAGTTTATTTAAAAGGCAATTGTAACACTAGCAAAATAGAGTATTTGGCTAAGTGTGAAAGATGTTTAATTTTTATCTTGGCTAAACAGAGTGTGCATTAAAAACAAGAATATATGAACATTTGAATGAAATTTAAAAAAGGAAAGGATATGAGCACACTTTTTAAACATTCTATTAACTGTACTAATTTTAACAAATTTACTTTTGGTATTATTGATCAGGTTATTGTGGATCCTAGAGGGGGAGACTGGAAGAATTTAATAAATAACAAGGAACTTTGTTGGCAGCTTAGGTTAGGTGCCATGTTACCCCTAGGTTAAGTGATTCTATTTTCATTGTGTCAGTCTTAAAATTTAGGGCCAGTAAGTTATAGGCTCACACTGTTATTATTTGGTACAACACAATGTGGTACATGCATTTGTAAGTTTTATTCATTCTACGGCTACATATTTAATTTTTTTAATTATACACTTACTTGACAAAGGGGTAAGTATTTTTTCCACTTTATACATATTTTTCATATTTTATTGCTCATGTATTATACTTGGGTAGTTTAGTATCCATCTCTGATCCATTTTTTTTAATTAGACTACAATTTCTTTAGAGGGACTGGTAGGATTAATCACTCAAATGGTGTATTTAAGTTAAGGTGTTTTCATGTATTTGTATACACAGGCACACATACACACACACACACACACACACACACACACACACACACACACACACACACACACACACAAACACACACACACACACACACACACATCATATACACACAGACCCAATTATAAACAATCATGTCTAATTTTAATACAGGTTTAAAGCTATTCTGATAGTTAAGACCAGGACTAATGTCTGCTCTAAAGTAATTTATCCACCTCTACTCTGCCATCTCTGTTAATGTCCTAATGACACCCCCATGTATCCCTAAATGAATAATCCGAATTACCTGAAATTTAAATTAATGATTATATAATGCATTTGTTTCAGTGCCTCTCTGTATTTCTGACAGCTGTGAACAGATGCATTGTTACAACTTCTGGTTTGTTTTACTTATATAAAAACTACTACAGGCTACAAAATTTGCAAGATATATAACATTTTCTGTAAAGCAAGTAGCATAAATTTTAAATTCAAATATTTTCTTAGAAATAAGGTGTTGAAATAAGAGGTCTGTATCAATCTCATTGCAAAATGTACATTTATAACAAGGATGTGTACTTTCTTTTGGTTAACCTTAATCTTACTATCAAAGTTCAAATCCTTATAGCATATTAGCTGCTTTAGGTTATTTTCCATTTTATATGCAAATTTAGGCACCTCACCTAAGTTACTGCTGTCTGGTTTAGATAATAGTATAGTCCAGTTCCTACTTTTAATCTGTTGAATATATATAGTGTGTCTATGATATTTTATAGTGTATCTAATATCGCTAACCTGGGATTTATTATTAGTCCTGATACTAGAAGACATACTAAAATCAACATTTAAAAATAGTTTGTCTATCCCTTCATGCTCATTCAAAACTGTTTGCTTAGCCTCGGTAAGTAAACTATTATAATAACCTCTTTTCTCAAAATCAAAAATCTTTTGTCCAACTCTCGATGAAAATCTTCTTCTAGAGTATTTAGTCTACTTGTTGTCAGAAACTAAATATTTATTGCACTTCTAAATGTGTGCCTAGGATGCATACTTCTAGAGTGTACATATCATGTAGACCGAACATCTATTTTATATATCAGTGTATCAAAATTTTTATCTTGGATTGTAACTGCAATACCCAGAAAAATAATTTTATTACAGGAATAATTTAACTCAAAATACAGTAAGTTCATACTATCTTGTAAATACTTAACAAATTCTTGTAGCTTATTTATACTATCTGTCCAGATGAGGAAGACATCATTAACAAAACATTTAAAGTACACTAAATATTCATTCCTAATTTCAGGCATAGAGTCTTCATTAAAAACATACCCCAGGTTTAATAAAATCAGTGTAGGCACTGTGTAGAACTTACATGGAATGTATCCATGTAGACAGCCACAGTTCCCCATCAGCAGCATGCCATGCATATTAATGATGGCTGCTGCCGAGGAAAAGCAAAGAAACAGGGATATTGAATATGTGCAGGGAAAAGTATTGAGGCTACCCATGGCTGTGGATGCATACAGGGTGAGGCTACCTGTACTGCTCCCTGCTACTGTTGAAATGCTGTGAATTGGTTCAAATGTGTAATATTTTATTTTAATTTCTTTTTTCCTTTTTGTATGTTTGTGCAGCAATGCCATGCTGTGCACACATATATACATATTTGTTTCTGTTTTTTTTTGTTTGTGAGGAACAACATGGATCACTGCAGAACTGAGCAGTGCTCATACATACATGCATACATAACCAACAGTTACTAGACATCTAAAAATAAAAAAAACAGATGTAATTAATTATTTATGTCAGGGTCTATTTAAGCATGTTTGCTTGGCGCACCATGGTACTTAGCAATGCTAACAGGTAGCCCAGTGGTATATGTGAAGGTATACTTGTTTTCATAATATCCAAGTAGCTAAATGGGTAGAAATACTGCCTAATGCTTAGTAGGTCCTGGGTCCGAGTCTGTAGCAGTAATATGATGTCTATAAATTAATTTATTACATATGTTTAATTTTAAAAACAAATTTGTGAAATATGGTACTGCTGCACTGTGCTGAACACTGCTTAAACATGCTAATGGCTACTTTTGTTTGTCCAGTGCTAAGCTTAGGTAAAACCTCAGTTGTGCAAGTTTCCATGCTGCTTAGCTGTACTTAGCTGGTTTGCATGATGCTAAGCACCACAGTGCATTTTTGAATGTTGTGTAAGGGTAGGAAAATAGCCTATATTGGTTGAATAGGTGGGATTTCTGCAACAGCCTTTGGAGTCTAATCAACTGGTGATATGCCAGGTGGTGCTGGTCATGATGTAAATTTTCAGGTGCAGAAGTGGAGCATTCAGGAGTTCAGAGTCTTTGTTGTGCTCCTGGTTAAAAATTATGAACCAAGACTGATGCAGGGCAGTTTTCATGGCTTGGAGTTTAAAGTGCAGGCCTGGGACCAGTTGGCCATGGAACTCACCAGTGCTACTGGTATTCCCTGCACAGGTGAGCAGTGTTGCCACCATTTTGATGACCTGAAGAGGATAAAGAGGTGAACCCTGGACACCTGGGTCCAAGCTGCATGAGCTAGGAATGCCCCACAAATATGTATGTATGTATTCTACTGTTTTATAAAACTGCAAGCTGAATGTCTCCAAAACTGGCAACTATAATGTTGTGTTTCTCTTCCAACAGCTGCAGCTGAGAGGGCTCACAATGTTGAGTCGCATGCTGGGCACCTGGCCAGGTTGCGCCATGAGTGTGATAAATACAGATTTATTAAGCTAAATGTAGTGCAATAAGCAAGAAAGTGTAAAGCATTTACTGTAATAAAGTATATACAATAAAAAACTGTAGCGCAATAAATGGGCAGGTAGAACTGTACTGCAATACATAGGCAATTAAAGCTGTAGTGCAACAAATGAACAATAACAACTGTATTGCAATAAACAATATCAATAACGGTAAACAAAATAGTGTACAGCAGGATTGTGTTGTCATAACCATTGCAGTAGAGCTATATGCATTGCTTGTCTATGGTAAGGTTGCTCCAATCAAGTGTAATACTGTCTTCAGGCCAAAATAAGTCACATAATGCTCTCTGTTCCTTCTACTCCAACTAATAAAGTTAGGGGTTAGGTAGCCCAGTCTATGGGCAGATATTGAGTGTGGACTTCACAGACACTTATCAGCAATACCAATAAAGTGTTAAGCAGCATTGTTGATTCCTAAAGAAATCTGTTTCAATAAATGCAGTATGGCTGTATGTCTTGTACATGTGCTCTACTGTCACTGCAGTCAAGTATAGCACTGTAATATTTCTAGAATGTAAAACAAATTCAGTCACATAATGCTCTCTTTTTCTACCACTCCAGGAATAAATGGTATATGGTTGAAGTAGTCTATCTTATGAGCAGATATGATTGTGCTAACATTTCACAGACACTTATCAGCAATACCAATAAGTAAGCAGCATCGTTGATTCCTATATACATCTGTCTACATATTCCCAGAATGGCTGAATTTCTTGAATGTCTGTACTAAGCTGCTGCAGTCAGTGTTACATTTTTTGCAGATGTCCCCCCGCAGTCACAGCTACTGGGTTCTATTTCCATGCCTGCCAACTTAGGCATGACGGATGTCTAGTTTATGTACCGTACACAAATATGCCTCTCAAGTGTAATGATTTATTGTAATTTAGTTAAAACTGCCTAATCCATCTGTCACAGGATTACCATAAAAATTATTACCTTGAATGCAATGTATTATCAAATCTGCTTACAGAATACCTTGGTAGCTATGGAAGTCCACATTATGTCAAAGTGTTCTGTGTAGTTGTGTACCTGCATTTTTTATTGCTTGACCCATAATGACTCAAGCTAACATTTGAGAGGTATGTACGTGCTATATCAGCTATAGGAAAATTGTAGTCACTGTACTCAAAAACTGACACTACATGCCTGTAGAGTATTTATTATCAGTGTTTTCAGGGATATAGTCTGCATTTTCAGTAATGGATTCTCTCTCTCTCTCTCTCTGTCCCTCTATATCTCTCTCACTCGCTCTCTCTCCCCACCCTTTATCTTCATTTATTTATTATTGTTATTTATTATTATGATTTAATATTAACATATTTGTTAAACTAACTATATTGTTCCAAATGTGATGTATTATTTTTATATGTTATTATGATTCAATATTAGCATATTTTGTTAAACTAACTGTTTTGTTGGCCTTATGCTTTAATTCTTACTGTTAACATACTAACTGTTATGTTATTTACTGCTGTGTTATACATACCATACATTAATATGTATTTGGAGTAATTAAAATGATGTTCCATTCTGCTAATACAAACAATGGTGTGGTTATTACTAACCTTAACTTATTGCTATACCTCATTTACCACAGCACTTCAAGGTACGCCGGTTCTGGCTGATCCTCCTACCTTGCCTTAACTGGCCATGGCACCAGGTCCTAGTGCATCTGGGACCCAGACTGGTGGTGCCCCCTCTGCTGCCCCTGCATTACCTGTGGCATCGGGTAGTACCACTCCATGGGACATGGATAGTCCTCTGGGAGCAGTGGTGGAGAAGGAGCTGTCACCCAGGCTGAGCTGCCCTTCTTGGTGTGAAGGATAGTCTGCCATGGGTTTGACTGCTGCCTGTACTGGATTGAGGGCATGCTGGCTGTACTGGTGAAACAGCTTCACCACAGTGCCCAGCCTCTGGCACTGCCACCCTTGAGGCAGTGAGGGAGCAGTGCCGACAGTTCCATGGGTGGGGATGTGAGTCACAATGCTACCTTTTAGGGACACATGGGACTCGGATTCCAAACCACCCTCCCTATCCATGGGGTTCACCCCCTCATGTGTCACACACCACCTCTGTCTGCTGTCTTGTCTGTCTGCAAATGCATCGTCACCTACCCAGCTTACCTCCCTCTCATGTACTTATGTCCCTAACCCAACATTCCACTCTCACCTTAAAAAAATGAGCTCCTGTCCCCCCAAAATTTTGTCCCATACATAGCTCTCCATTTGGCACTTGTATTCACTGGACACACATAATTTGGTCTAATTAGCTTGATAAAGCAGTTATGTTGTCCTCAGCTCTCTCTCTGGGGTTGAGAGTCATGTACAAATTCTGTGAAAGTGCACAGTTCTTGCTGTACAAGAAATGGATAGCTATGGTTCTGTCCTACACCCATCCTGCACATTACTACCTGCCTTTCACTATGTTTTTCCCTTGCTTGCACCCCATTTTACTACTTTCCTATCTCCCCATCTTTCTTTTCTTTACATTTTTAGCATGTTGTGCATTGTGCAGCTTTGCTAAGCTCAGTTAAATAGAGTTATATTGACTATATGTGTTTTAAACGTGTAATATGCACTTACAAAATAAACACCTGTCCCATGTTTCGAACGAAAGACAATTGCACCTGCAGACCACTGCATTAACATGCCAGGCCACACAACTCTTAATTAAAGCAGGTGGTATAAACAAAACATAGTAATTGCCAGTTACAGTCAATAAGCATGTTTCAGTGGAGCTGCATGACAAGCACCATTGCGCAAACTTGATTAAAAAGTAATGGAAAAAATGGGAGTGTATCTTGGAGTCTGGTACAATAGTACACCACTAGCAAGCCAACAACATAATAATGGATGTAAGTGAGGCCTGTGATAGCAGGTAAATGTGCCCTTCAGCAACAACATGTAGAAAGACACCTGCTAAGGCATTAATGGCAAGACCTGTGACAAGTGGAGTACCACAGGGTTCAGTCCTGGGTCTTCTCCTGTTTGGTGTCCACTTCTCTGAAGTACAGGCTAACACAGAAGGTCTTTGGCTAATGAAGTTTGCAGATGACTGCAAACTAGGAGCCATAATCGAAACTCCTAATGATGTGGACATCCTACAAAAGGGCCTCACTGAGACAGATGCCTGGTGTCAAAGCCATGGCCTCAAGCTCAATGCCAAAAAGTGCATTGTCATCACCTTTGGTAAAAACTTTGTACCCATGAACTACAACATAGGCAGTAGTATACTTAACACCAAAAGTGTGATAAGAGACGTTGGGACACAGGTGGACAGTAGTCTCTCCTTTGATAATCACATCGCCACAGTAGTCAGGAAATCCTTCTATGTGGCACACCTCATCACAAAAGGTTTCTCATCCAGAAAAAAAAGAGGTCATTGTTCCCCTCTATTCATCACTCATTAGACCCATTATAGAGTACAACGCCCCTTTTGGTATATACCTCACAAGACATCTACAACAACTGGAAAGGCAACAGAAATACCTCACAAAGAGGATTACCGGCCTCAAACAGATGCCCTACGCAGACCATCTAAACAAACTCCAGCTTTACTCTGTCGCATATCGTCTACTCAGAGGTGATCTCTGCTTAACATACAAAGTTATGTCAAACCCAGAGCTGTTGGACATGCTCCACTTAAAGAAGTCCCAATCCCTCTGAGCTACACACTCTAGGGACGTAAACCTTGTCACCACAATAAACAGAACATGCCAGAGGGATAGATTCCTGTCCCAGAGACTTCCCATACTCTGGAATAAACTACCTATCTATATCAAACAAAACTCCTCATTAGTACTCTTCAAGGAAAATGATGATTGGATGGGAAATAGGAAATTCACCCCGGGGATCACTTTTGTGCCTCTGCTCGACAGTGGCACAGGAAAATAATTTTCTTGAGTGGCAAAAGCCAGGGTACCTTTTTGGCTGGGCTTGTATAGGCCCTAGGGCCGATAGCCTAGTACCTACCTATGAACCTATGAACCTATAAGATACATGTTCAACTGGGACCCTGGTGCACATATACATCCATATAAAGCCATGCACATACTGATGGATATAGAAAATGTATGTCACAGCCTGCATGTGTGCAAATATATCTTGCAAATACACCTGATGCAGCAGTGACTTGGTAACTCACTCTGTTAATCACCTTGCAAACAGTGTATTTTGCCACACACAGTCCTGGTTCAAATCCAGTGGTGTGTAGAAGTGAATTTACAGTATTGTGAAGGCAGCAAGTAATGACTGAGTCATTCACTTATCAACATTATGCATTTCAAATGACGTGTCTGCTTTTCACTGATGGAAGTCACAAGGCTACAGGTAAGAACACACTTCACATATGCCTATAGCAAAACTATATGTGCATAAAGTGTCACACCATGCATTAATATGCATTCACAGAGAATGTCAATGCAGGTACTGCATATGAAGGCCACTAATATCAGAGTGTACATTGCAATCCTTCCAAAATCATTGTGCAGATTATCACAGCTGCACAGCTAACATACACATTGGAAGTCCCTGCTTGTATCAAGGCCTTCCCTCATACACACTGAAAATTACTACCAGACTGCAACACATGGCCTGGCAGTTGCCGAAATGGTGGACATATTCTTATATTTATACCCCATCATATTCATGGCCACACCAAACATGTTGCCTAGTACTCTGTTAGTGATACCATTGCCTAATATACTTAACTTAAACACATGCCTAAATTGGAGTGGAAAAGGTAGCCTCACTTTGGCTCTGCCTCTACAACAAGGCTGACACAGCTCCCAGTTATTCCTACAGCTTGTTGTTCTCCAAAGTGTTCACATTCTCTGCCTATGTCTATTACCTGCAGCCTATAGCACACACATCTATATGCAAAGATTTATGCTACAGAACTACCCTCTGCAACAATGTAGTCTCCTCACCCCAGTAATGTCCAGCACAACATATCAAAAATTGGCCCTAATCTTCATGAAGGCCTTATATATTGTACAGTGGTTGAATGTCATTGGCTGATGATAGTGCAAATCAGCTGTACTGGCTGCAATTAGCATATCAGACCCACAGATTGGTTTAGAGTCAATCATCTGCTGATGAGCAGCATGTTTAAAAGGGAAGCAGCTGGTTATGGGAAACCATTCTGTATGAGACTTTCCTCACACAGAGCACACATTTGTGAAAACTTTACTATCACCACATATAAACAGAGGAATACTACACTCTATCCGGTATGCAAACTGATTTTGTGTACAACAGGATACAGATGGGTTAATAGACTTATGGGGAATAGGGATTACAGCATTAAGCCTGTCTTAGACCTTTGATAATGACATGTCATTGATCTCCTGCTGTCTTACACCTACACAGGATGTACAATACATTAAAGGTGCATTGTCTTTTGTCATTGTGGCACAGTGGTCTCTTTGGACTGTCCCTTTAAAGTGGTTGTAATAGCACACTGATATTTGTGTGGCACTGTTCTTATGACATATTATTGGGGGGTTCCCCATAGGGGACATACCATAGTAGACTCCAGTGTTTGGTGTATGATCATACAGTAGTATCTGTCGTGGTACACATGGGAATACCTGACTATTGCTACTATCTCAGTTGTATCCACACAATTAGTATGTTTTCACACTGTGGAGTATGACATGTGTGAGCAAGCAGTGGATAGTGTCAGCCATTTTGTCCTTGCAGTATCACTACATACTGTACTTCCACTGATATGTGATCCTGTATTGTGTTCTCCTTTTGTTATCTTTCAGGAACCATGTACCCTAGATGCAATGCACCCTTCTCTGATGCGGCAAATGAAATTATACTGGAAGGACTAAGGCATCTTTATCACATCCTACTGTCCAGGGGGAGGCAAAACAGGGAACAGTGGGCTGCATTGTGGGCAGACCTTGTCCATGATGTGAATGGCATGGGCCATCAGGCAGGACATATGAGCAGATTTGATACCACGCAATGAACATGAGCAATGCTGCAAGATGAAGGGCAGCAGATGTAGCCAGGGATCATGCCATCATCAGTGGAGGACCTGCAGCAGAACAACCACTTTCAACCACTGAGGAATTCCTGGTGAACCTAGGCACACACGACAGCTCCCAGGCATCCATCACACCATGCATCGGAAAGGTGTCTGCCACAGTTTCCACAGCAGAGGAGAGTGCAGGTAGGCTTACTGTGATCAGCATTGTAATACTGTAGCAGTCAGTGTGTCAAGCTGTACATACTTTTATGTGAGTGTCAGGTCTTTGTTCTTTGGGTGGATAGGGTTTAATGTCAGTTGTACTCTCATACTCAGAATATGACCAATACAGCAAGTAACACAATAGCTACTGTAAATGTGAGATATATGGACATATTACCTTGTTTTGCTACAACATGCACTGGTACTGACATTATCTCACCCTCACCTTTTCACAGGTCCATCAGGTGTTGGCCAAGGCTGTGGTCCTGCTCTTGGTAAGCATGACACTGTTTTGTTAAGGAACATTTATATTCTATTAAAGTTAAGGGCCAGCATAATGACCTATTTAAATATAATGTCATGTGTAAACAGAGTAGAATGTTTTATTTACCATTCAGGAACAGATACCTAAGGATCTTAGAGGGGGTAATCACAGTAGTGTAGCTGAACAAAAAGAAAGACTTTGGCAGTGACAGTTAAGAACAGATAAGCCTCCTGGTTTAAATGAGGTAATTACTCTAAAAAGCCTTTTAAAAATAAAAGGTTGAAAGGAAAATAAATTAGGCAGTTAAATGTGTATTTCAATATATTTGTTAAGATATGTGTACTGGGTTTTTATGTATTGTTTTATCAAGTATAGTTTTATATTAATTAATTAAAAGGTAAATTTTATTGGTCAAGTTTTACTTGATTTACTTGAAGCGATTTTTATAAAGGTCTTGAGTTGAATGTGTATTTTGCTCTGAGGAAGTCATTTTTGGATAAAAGCTGAGAAGAAAAATGTTTGACCACTAATCCAGTTGTGGGTCTTTCCTATTATGAGTATAGGAGGATTTTTTGTACACAGTAATGCAGGTATTCATGTACCGCTTTTTTCTTTCTTATTACAGGTGACCGGGTGAGGGTTGGTGTCTGTCCCCAACACAATCTGATGTCACAGTGAGGCACAGGTGGGGGTGACGGGGGCAGAATCTGTCCATAGGTAGACATCCCTCTTCTGCCTCCATTGTCACCACACACACAGTCATTATGTCCACACATACCAAGTCCCCAGAGGCCACAGATATTGGACAGACAGAGAGTGGGGACATTGAAAGTGTGGCAACTATGGCTCCAGTGAGTGTAGACACTGGCCATAGTTAGAGACTTGGCAAAGTCCCACCCAGGTGGTTTGACAGGGGTGCTTGTAGAGGGCCTGCTGTCCATCTACCACCCGTTGCAGGTCTCACATCATGGGTCACTCAGCACATGTTTCAGGCCGTCATGGAGGCACAGGCATGTTCTGAATGGAACACCAGATGTATGCTTAGGGTTATGAATGTAGCACAGTCTGACATCCGTGACTGCCACCAATGCATTGGAGACACCTTGGATCAGTTCACTGATGCAGTGGACAGAAGGTGGCTGAGACAGAGTCTGCCTTGGAGTGCACATTGTCTGTGCTGGAAAGTGTGGTTGGAGTTGAGTTTCAGACTCGTGGATATAGGACATCAAACCCATCAGCTGAGTCCATGTGGCCATGAACAATCACGTTCCCATAGTGGCAGTTCATCCAGTGATACAGAGGGGAGTGTGTTGTCCACACCATGATGTGGCAGGTCATGGGCTCATGGTCTTGGGTGTTCTCATGGGGGGCACAGTCCCAGCAGTCAGCAGTCTCCATCAGGTACTAGCACCACTTCTGATCTTGGGCATGGAGGTGCCAGTGCAACTCCTGGCAGAGCCAGTTCCTGTGTTCGGGGCCAGAGACGGTGAACTGTCAACTCTACCATCTATGGTCCAAAGCTGTCCAACAGCTGTCCAACATACACACATGTAGTGCTAGCACTAAGCTTGACTGTGTACACGCACACACTCACACATTACTGTCAAATGCAGGTCACCTACAAACACACACAGCACCTTTCTATGCTCCATCTTACCTGCTTCCCTTCCAGACTCACACCTTTCTATGCTCCATCTTATCTGCTTCTCTTCCTGGCGCCATCTTACCTGCTTCCCTTCCTGAAACACAACTATATGGGTTAACCTATGCCTCATGCACCCCCACACAACACCCTGTGCAAGTGGTGATACCTGTGCCACATCCCTGTCATGCTCACCATCAATGCAGGGAAATGAATCTATGTGTCTGATGCACAGGGTGACTATATTAGTTAATATATACTTGTGTAATGCATTGTTGTTTTGCCATGCCACTTGTAGTGGATAATGACAGATACTGCATGCTGCCATTTGTCATGAGTATGCCACATACTTTTGTGTACCATATTTTGTATGATGTTGTAATGGCTGTATAGTTACACAATGACAGGTGTGTCACAGACCTGTTTATGTATCTTTTTCAGTAGTCTGTTGGGATAACCTGTGGATACACAGTGGCAATAAAGTAGCACAGGATGTCATGTCAGCACAGCAGAAATATGTCTTCAGCAAGGTGCAGCACTATAAGAGCATGGATCCATAGTTTCATTTGAGTATAACAGGCTAACAAGGACAATGACAACATTCAGCATACTCATGCACACCTACTCTGTGAACATGTCTGCTACTCTTGATAAGTGTCACCAGGGTTTTGGGAAGTCACACATCTACAAGCTGTGGTGATGGAGATGAGCCATCTACAAATATCCTGTGTCCAGTACAGACAGTTGCCTGACACCAGTTATGATTGTTCTGTTCTGCATCCCATTTTGTAACCTGCATGTGCTGTGTCACAGCAGATGTGTGCTTCAAATAATGGGGGGCCTGTTTCATGTAGGGCATACTTTCTGTGTTACATACCTGTCTCTCCAGCATGTACTATGTCACCACAGTGATGTTGTAGGCGTCTAGAACAGGTGAGACGTGTTAGTCCTGTCATGGATATGCGGGAGGTACATAGTGGGATCCAAAACCTCCTTGTATAGAGCCATACACATCCAATCCAAAGCATTCATTTAGGAGACAGACTAAACATGTACGGTCATGACACAGCCTCCACAGGACATGTTATCTACACTGTGTACTGGTGTACCATGGAACCTGTGTGACTGCTACAGTCATACAATATGCCTATGTAGTGACATAGCAAGGGTGCCATTGCACACAATGATAGCTGTGATGACTGCCACAGTCAGTATAGTAGTGACAGTGGGATATACATCCCAAAGCTGTCAGTATTTGTTGTACAACAGTGAATGCTTCCCCACATCTTACCGATCAGTGAGAGTCAAAGCCTACATTACTCTCTGTGTCCACAACTCCATGTGTAATGGCTCAACTGTGTGCAGTGTGTTGACACTACAATATTTTGCAGGGGTGGATGATTTCCCACAGGATAGTATTGTGCAGTTGTTGGCAGTTAATCTTTGTCAGTGGCTCAAAGTACAACTGACTGTGTCTTGGGGCTTCCTGGATAACTGTTGTTTCTGTGTGGGATTCTGTGACAGATCCCAATATACAATCTCCTGCTAATGTACTCAGTCAGAGGTCACTGAGTGTGGCTGTGACTGCAGAGAAGGAACAGGTAGACAGGGTACGCCAATAACGGAGGATGGTGAACTCCACTGCTGACCAGCATCATTGCAGCATAGGTCCCCCAATGCTATCTTGCCAGAGTATGACTGTCAGACACTTGCCTATCCACCCGCTGACAAAACACACTGTACATGATGTACACAGTTTCCAGCAAGGCCTGCTGGCATAATGTTGTCATGCACCTTGTAAGGCAATGGTTGGTGGAGTGAGACATATGTCCAACATCCATCGCATAGTGTAACAGTCAATGGGCTCCATCAATTACAGTTGGTAGGCATAATCTGGCCTTCGGCAAAAGTAACAGTGTTTGGTTCAGTGTCATTTGGTGTATGACAGTGTCATGTATTGATGCTAACTCCTATCATGGCATTTCTGGTGACATGACACAGCTTGGCACTACATGCTAGTTTTCCTCTGTCCAAATAAGTATTGCAGTTACTTCCAGCATGTTGCAAGAAGAGAGTCATGCAAGGTGTCTGTACAGAGCCCTGACAAGCACAATAAGGAAGTGTAATATGTACACACTGTGTTGCTTAGTCATACTGCAGCTCACTTTCCCAAAGGATAGTCCAGGTCCTTACCTATAATGCCCTGCAGCAGTGTTGTGACATCCTCACATGGGGAACCAATATAGTGCATCATGTGTTTCCCAATATAGCTGACCAGTACATCCCTCCCAATGTGAGGTCACCCCTGGTGGGATCTGGCCACAGATCAGTTTCCTTAGAACTACTGGCATGTAAACCCCCCCTCCTTGCAGACAATACAGACATATATGTCAAGACAGCCAATTATTACCACCTGTGCAATGGTTGACATAAGTGTGACTGCACCTTCCCCATCAGATGGAACAGGCAAGTATTAGAGCTTTACACTCATGCATAATGTCGGCAGCATTACAACTGCATGGACTCGGCTGTACATGACACAAGGGACACAGGCTTGTCATGGCTCAGCAAACTTGTCTGGTGGACAACTGCCATTAGCAGGCTGTACAATAACAGGTGGACAGTGCTGTGTGACAGCTGGGGTGAGGGTGCCCCCCCCAACATGCAGGCAGTACCTCCTCAGTTAGAAGAAGCACATAGTGTCATTGTGATGGTGTGTAGATGCAGTAAGTGACAAAAATAGCCACCCACACAAAGCAGAACCACAATGCACAGTGTAGTTACATGTGTGATTTCAAAAGACGGGCTCAGATTGTCAGTGACCTCATATGTCATGATGCCACATATGAAGGGTCTGTATTATGTACTGTTGTGCCCTTAGTTTGGATCCTTTGAGTAACAGTATGGATGTGTTTTAGTGTAGATTTACTCACCATTATTAAGGTATGTAGGACAATACAGACATCCACTCACATATTTATGTAATCAACAGGGACGTTTATATAAGTGCAGCTGTGTGTGTGTGTGTGTGTGTGTGTGTATGATATGTATATGTGTTATGTAGATATATGAGGAGAGTCTATGTATCACTGTGATATATATATATATATATATATATATATATATATATATATATATATATAAGTATATATCACAGTGATATATAGCTCTCTCTCTCTCTCTCTATATATATATATATATATATATTTATATATATATATATATATATATATATATATATATATATATATATATATATATATATATATATATATATATATATATATATATATATCAGTATATATCTATTTAACACTACATAGCGATAGATATACTATGTATGTGAGATAGAGTTAGTGACAGACGGATATGTATACACATATGTCTGTATGTATAGACATCCATTCATCCATCCTCACTCCCTTTTTCCCATTTTACACATGGGGTCGGGGTATCACTTCCACAGTGACAATCATCTCGAGCCAAGATTTACAGCACTGGATGGCTTGCCCTGCCGCAGTAGCTCATTTGCAACACTCACTCATGCGCACATTCTCACCTATGGCCAATTTAGAGTGCCCTATCCACCTACTGCATGTCTTTGGAATGTGGGAGGAAAACGGAACACATAACAGATCATTATGATGATGGGGCTATAGAATTGCGCTCATTTTAACTAAGTGTTTGGGCTTGCCCAGTGTGACTGTCAGTACTTATAAAGTGACTCCAGGTCACATCTACCTGTATTCCAGTCCAGGAATTTGTGTGTTACAGACCATTCCTCTTAACTGTCTAGAGTTTTGCAGAATGTTCGGAGGTTTGGCTCATAATCTTGGTCTGTTCCTCATAAAATTTGTGGTTTTCTGGAAAATCACTTAGATGACCTGAGGACTGAAGTCACTAAATAATGACATACATTTGAGTTTCTGACTTCAAATCCTTCAGATTAATGTCTATTGAAACAAACCCTTTTATTCTTGCAATGTTTAAGTTTATGAGAGCAGTATTTAAAATATGCCCTAATTTGTCGGCCTTTCTTTGTCCTCCACTTTGTCGGGTTGCCCACATTTCTTGCACTAAGAGGTTAAGAGGTATGTTACAGATATTGACATCTGTCCCTGTTTCAGCAGTACTGCAATTCACTCAAAATGTCCATGGCATTCCCCAGCTGTCTACTGTACTTCATATGTGACTGAGGTTCATAATAGTACACCACACACAGAATGACAGTATGTGAAAACACCAACATAATAATACCTCACATGCAAAAAATGTAAATACTTCCACATTAGACCTATCAACACCATCAACCATGCTAACTTTTCTAAGCCAATGAGCCACACAGGCTGCCACACAGAGAGGACTCATTTCTCACACATTCAACATCACAAATATGTACATTGTTATTTCTGCTTTATGTGGGACATACGACAATGTGTGTTAGAGTACTATGTTACAGTCCTGAGATTGCCTGGTCTGCTGATATACCATTGCTAACTTACTGTTAAAGCAGTTATATGGGACCACTGCTGTGTTGGGGTGGGGGAACAACAGCATATGATCTGCTATGAGAGACAGTAGTCCAAATATCATGTGACCCCACTGTTTAACATCTCCTTTGATTGATGTAGTGAATATTCCAACCATGAGGTCTATTGATTATTAGGGGATACATACTATCAGACTTGGTATCTGTAGTCCCATGTGCATGTTACAGCTGTCCAGATAGCCCACTATATTTCCTTGCATAAATGCAGCAGATCCATACATATGATACCATGTTATATTAATCCTAACAAGTAGTGTGTAGTTTAGAGACTTACCTTGTGAATGCAGCAGTTGACAGAACTGTAGCTCAGGGCTGACTCTGTGTGATGCAAGCAGTACACAGCCAATACATGGATAGGTACAGGTTGTGTGGGTTGCCTGGCATCAACAATTTTACCATATGTATGTGAGTAGGAGTAAGTAAGGCGTCAGACCCTAGGGCCCCACATTGTCAGTGAATGTGCTATGTGTTGTCTCTTAGACAAAGCCAGGGCATACTGGGCACACCTACGTCTTCTTACAGTGACACCATCAGGGGGTTCCTCCTCTGAGTCCTGTGATTGTGGTGACCTAGGCACTTGTGGGGGGCTGTGTATCCCCTCCCTTTACTGATCTTGCTGCAGCTGTTTCCGCAAGATCATATTGAGTAGCATGCCACATACTGTGAATATCTGTGCACATGTGGTTGGAGTGTATTGCAGGAATGAACCAGATATATTGAGGCACCAGAACCATGACTTCAGAAGCCCAGACTCACACTCTATGATGTTCCTAGTTTGTGCGGGTGCCTCATTATGGCATTCTTCCATGGGTGTGTGTGCATTTCTGATGAGTGTCATCATCCACGGTTAGAGTGTCTAGCCAGCATCCCCCAATTAATGGCCAAGTGGGATGTCCCCCCAGCAAACATCTGGTACAGCTGTGTTGCGTGCCAGAAATGGGAGTACTTATAACTGCCATGGTTGCCAGCACACACATTCATGATAATGCCCTGGGCATTGCACACAACCTGATGGTTGGTGGAGTGGTACCCCTTGTGATTGACATAGATTCTACCCTCATTACTAGGTAGTGACTTGATGTGTACATGAGTACAATCTCTGGCAACCAGTACCTCAGGGTACTGCGCTACATGGTAGAAATGTTGCATATTACTAGCCCTCACCTCAGGAGTGAGGGAAAAAGAAACGTGCTCACTGGCACATGGTAGCATAGTATCCAGGAACTGGTGGAGTACCCTGACGCTGATGCCAGTGAGACTCCCATCATGTCCCCAGTTAGTCTTTGGAAGGTACCTATGGCTATTATCCTAAGGGCTACACATACCTTTGTTTCCACTGGGATGGGTTCTCTTCTATTAGCTCTGGGCCTGAGTTGAGGGCGGCAGAGCTCAGTGACTTCTTGTAGTATGTCCCTGTCCATCCTGTAGCACTATATATTCCCCAGCTCATGTAGCTCCTAGAAGGTTACCCTGGGCCTGAACACTCTTCTCCTTCTTTGTCTAGGCCTATTGTCAGCTGCAGCAGCACCACTGACTTCAGCATCTAGCACATGCAGATATAGCAGACCTGCAGCAGCCTCTAGCATTCTTTCAGTTAAAACTCCTAAGTCTGTACTCCAATGGTGCAGAGTATAGGGGAAGAATCAGATTGTAGAGTGGATGCATACTTTATAGTGCTCTACTGTAGATGCTGATTCTGTGATTGTCTACTTATTATGCACTGCACCTGCCTAGCATATCATTAACATCATTTAATGGGCCTAGTTTAAGTTAAAAGGGGCCAAAACTAATTAAATTGTCATTGGCTTTTAGATACACTCAGCACTGTGATGCACTGTACAAACACATGCCTTATAGGTAAATAAAGCTTAGCACTTAGTGCACATAAGTACCAGACTTCCACACTCAGCATAGCAGCATGCCATACAAACACATGGAAACATACTCCCCTTTGGTAAACAAAGCTTAGAAGTTAGTGCACACACTCCCCTGAAGGGACACACTCAGCATGTTGGCACACCATGCAAACTGGTGCAGCTAAGTTGAAATAAACTTAGCAGTTATCGGAACGCCCTCCCCTGATGTCAGCTGCCTTCTCTGTAAACAACAACATAGTTCACTGCCTACACAGAGGGGATATGCGGACACAATTACCACTTTATGTTGTTCGGTAACTCCACCTCATTTGAATAGGGATCTGTGCTCGCAGCCTGGAAACTATACACCTCAAAGCCCTACACCATTAGCAACAGTACTGATGCACCATTGCAGATACTCCACACAGGGTCCTGTAATACATTTCACATAATATTAATTTTGTTTTTTCCATTTTTTTTTTTTTTTTGTAAAGCATGTTTGCCCACTGCAGCATGCTGAGCAAACATGCCCATATTATTAAAAATAAATAAATTTAATTTAACTTATTTCCTTTAATTTTTCAGACACATGGAGGCTAGTTTCCTTCATATATGTCCATAGTATGCCATTTCTTGTCATCTATCTACATTTTAACAACCCCTTTTGTCTGTCCATATTCCTGTACATGGAAATTTTCCATGTACACTACAGGCACTGAAATGGGGTCTGCAGAGCTGCCTATCTGCTTGCTGGATTGCTCTACCTGCTTGCATGAGACTCACCTGGTTATGAGGTGATTTGCATGCCACAGAACTTCCCGTGTTGGTGCATGCATGTGCACCACCCAGCAGTGTTTACTGAATCTAAAACCAGCTTACTTTCAAGTAATCAGCACATCACAATGCATACAAAGTGAAAAAGTCCATGTAGGCATATTAAATTCTCCCCATAATTCTCTTCCAATCTAGCAAGTACCAAATTTGCATATGTGTTTGCAACTTGAGTACCCATGGATACTCCAAGTTGCTGATGAAAAGACTCTTTATTAAATACAAATACATTATTTTTTAACACTACTTCCATCATTGAACATAGTAAGTCTATTTTAAGCACTGAAAAATCACTATGGATCCATAAATATTCCCTAATATACTGTATTCCAAACTCATTTGGTATTACCATAAAAAGGTATTTTATATCCATTGTTGCTAGAATTAAATCCTGTTTCTGTTTACTCTGTGACCACATATTCACCTATTAGTGTTTTATGTAGCTATGACTATATTTCAAAAGGGTCTAAGTTGTTCTTCTAGATATTTGGAGATGGCTGCAATAACCCATCTATCACCTGACACAATGGGCCTCATGGGTGGTGTGTTGATATTTTTATGAATTTTAGGTAGACCATAAATAAATGGAATAACTGGACAAGCAATATAGAGATAGTTGTAATCTTCCTGAGTAATCTGACCTTCCATTAAAAGGTCATATAAAAACTCTTTCACCTTGTAAATAATATTATTAAGTAAGGTACTACTGACACACTTAGACATAGTAAAGTATTAACATCTAACAACAACTTGTACATCAAATCATTATAAAATTCAGCGTCCATTAAGACAATTTTTGTCTCCTTTATCAGTTTGTTTTATTATTATGTCTTTACAAGAGCACAAATCATGCCATGCATCTCTCTCCTTATTGGTCAGGTTATAAAACCTATGCCCTTTACTACCTATAAAGTACAATGCATATAAATCCTGTTTACACATATCTAGGAAGGGCCTTAATTGTAGGAGTATTAAACGGTATGAATCTATTAGGTTCATAGGTTCATAGGTAGGTGCTAGGCTATCTGCCCGAAGGCATTTATAATCCTAGCCAGAATGTGTTGGCTTTTGCAACCCCCTTAGATTAGTTCCCTGTGCCTCTGTCCAGCAGCGCCACTGAAGTTATCCCCGAGGTAAACTTTCTGTTTCCCATCCACTTGTCAAGGTTTCTTTTGAAGAGTGTTAGCGAGGAGCTCTGCCTAATGTAGACTGGAATCTTGTTCAAAAGCATGGGAAGCCTCTGGGACAGGAATCTTTCCCTCCTATTTATTGTTGTGGTGAGGTTTAGATCCCTAGACTGTGTGGCTCAAGGGGATAAGGTTTTCTTTAGGTGGAGCATGTCCATCAATTCTGGGATGGACATGGCCTTGTATGTCAGGCAGAGATCACCTCTGAGTAGGTGATATGCAACTGAGTACAGCTGGAGTTTCTTCAGTCAAGCTGCATAGGGTATCTGTTTGAGGTACGTGATCCTCTTGGTGAGGTACTTCTGTGGTCATTCCAACTGTTGCAGGTGTCTTTTAAGGTACATCCCAAATGAGGCGTTGTACTCTATGATGGGCCTGATGAATGATGAGTAGAGGGGCACAATGACCTCTTTTGATCTGGATGTGAACCCTTTTGTGATTAGGCTGGCCACGTAGAAGGATTTTTTAACCACTTTGGCAATGTGATTATCAAAGGTGAGAATATTATCTACTTGGGTCCCCAGATCCCTTATTACATCTTCCGTATTTAGGGGACTACCACCTATGTGGTAGTTTGTGGGTACTTTGTTTTTTCCAAAGGGGATGACTACGCACTTTCTGGCATTTAGCTTGAGGCCATGATTTTGACACCAGGTATCCGTCTCAGTGAGACCCTTTTGGAGGATGTCTGTGTCAGCCGGAGAGTCAATTATAGCCCTTAGTTTGCAGTCATCTGTGAACTTGGTCAGCCATAGTCCTCCTGTGCTTGCCTGTACCTCTGAGAAGTATATGCCAAACAGGAGGGATCCTAGGACTGAGCCCTGGGGAACACCTCTTGTAACCAGTTTAGAGTTGGACCTAGCTCTTGCAACTCTCACCATGTGGGTACTGTCCGTGAGCCAGTTGGCAACCCATCTTGTGATGTAGGGGTTTATGTTCAGGCTGTTGAGCTTGTCTATAATACCAGAATGGGGAATGGTGTTGAAGGCCTTTGCGAGGTCCAGGTAGGCTGTGTGTACCACCTTTCCCTCATCTATAGCCTTGGTGACTGTCTCAAAGATGTCCACCAGGTTTAGGAGGCATGATCTGCCCTTAACAAAGCTGAACTGGGTAGGGTCCAGTGTTTGGAGTTTCCCAATATCTCTGTTAATGAGTTCCATGATGATGAGCTCCATAGCCTTGCAGATCAAGCTGGTCAGGCTTATAGGGCAATAGTTCATGGGGTCTGTTGTGGCTCCACCTTTGTGGAGTGGAATAACCATTGCTGTGCACCACTCTATGGGTACATAGCCTATGGAGATGCTGAGTTTGAACAGTGTGTTTAGGTGAGGGATTAGTATGTCTTTGAGCTTGTGTAGTATTCAGCCTGGGACACCATCCTATCCCATTGATGAGGGCTGTTTTAACCTGAGTGTCTGTGATTTCAGGGACTCTACATTTTTCTGGTATGGTTATGGCCCCTTTTGGGGGTGAGAGGGGGATGAAGTTTGCGCTGAACCTGTCTGCCAGGATGTTGGCAATATCAGTTGGATCAGTGTATTTTGTGCCATTCTGCACTAAATCCGAGCAGATCTGAGCATTGCCACTTAGATTCTTGACATAGCTAAACAATGCCTTGGGATTATCTTTGGAGTCCTTGGCAATTTTTTTTTTCGAAGCTCGCCTTGGATGATTTTATGAGGGATCGTAGTTTCTTGCTGATACTGATAAGGGAAGTCATCCCTTCTTGGAATTTTACTCTTTTCTGTACTAGTTTCCTCCTTCTATTGTATATCTTGATTATGGCAGGAGTCCACCAGACTGGTTTCCTTTTCTTGGATGAGTGAATCTTGGTTTTGCTTGGGATTGCATGATTCATGCATTCTTGTAGGTACCCACAGTATGCATTAGTAAAGGATTTTGCAGCTTGGACAGCATTATCCTTCAGCATGGGTGCTTTGAAACCTTCCACCTTGGTCTTAAGTAACATGATGTTTGCTTTTGAAAAGTTTTTCACGGTGGTTTCTTTGACCGGGGTTGGGGGCGGAATGTGACTATCCAAAGTGATTTGTTTGTGGTCAGATCTAACCAGCGATGGGTTGACCTCTGGTGTGGAACACCAGTCATCCATGTTGGTGATGACCAGGTCCAATATATTGTCAACTCTGGTGGGAGTGTTGACCAGATTTACCCGGGCATTTGAGTTTATAAATTCTAGGAAATGTTGGGCAAGGGAGTTAGTACTTGAGTAGTTCTTCCAGTTAATGTTTGGGTAATTGAAATCACCCAATATTAGGGTGTTTGGTTGGACCTTTATGTTTCCCAGTGTTTCCAGAAATGCAGAATGGGGGTCCTGGGACATGGTGGGTAATCTGTAGCAAGCTACAATTTGAATTGCAGTTTTGCCCGTTGTTAGTTGCATGTGGATGATCTCTAAAGCATCGTGCTTTGCCACTAACCTGGAGGTGTGGGTTTCCTTGATGAATATGGATACGCCCCTGCCTTTTGTATTTCAGTTCGGGTTCTGTGGCCATAATGTATGGCATGAGTTGTAGCCTGGTAGTGCTGGGGTGTTCTCTGGAGCCTTAAACCAGGTTTCTGTTACTGCACATATATCGATTTTCTCCATACCGAGGAGTGCCTCGAGTGTGTGCATTTTGAGGTTTAGACTTCTGGCATTGAGTAACATTACCCTCGGGTTTTTGTTACTTGTGCTATTTATGGTGGTGGGTTTGTCTTTTGAGGCTTGCCTAAAAAAAGGCACTATGGGGGTGGCAAGAGCCTTGGCTAATATTCGAAAGCCTAAGGGTGACAGGTTCAAGCTGTCTCTAATGAAGCAGAGTGCCTTGTCGAGCTTGTCATCCCAGGCAGACAGACACTGGATCCCCTTTGAATGACACCAGAAACTTAGCCAATTGTTGAAATCGAGAATTTTTTTCTTAGATCCCTTAAGGCTCAATCATTCTTCATGTCATTTTTATACAATAACTTCAAATCAACATTTCTAGCAGAGTCTAAGTTCAGTTAATGACTCACTGATAGTCCCTTCATTCAAAGGTACAAGCGTTAAGCCTTTACTTAATAAAGAGAATTCATCCAGTGAAAAAACATGTTTAGACAAATTTACAATATTCAAACTATTAAAAGTTACTATTTAATTGCTCTGCTCCTTGTTGTCAGTTCTACCTTTCTAAAGTTCAGCCTTGCTGATGTTGGTGTGGTTAGTCCAGAGGTCCCTGCCGCTGATTGTTTCCAGTCATTTTGCTTCTTACTCTTTGTTCTTGTCAAATTTTTATGGGTAGCTGTAGTTGGAAATGATCTGTCCCTAAAAAAAACTGGTGGATGACTCTCCTTCATTTATAGCAGCTTCTGATGTTGCCTATATTGTTACCCTGCTGGTTATTACTTGAATTCTGCAATATCTCACTATCTGTTATACCAAAGCTATCCAAATCACAAGCTGCTTCACTACACTTAGCCACATTAGCAGAATAAGAGGTAAAAAATACATTATCTGGTTTGGCAGTTACAGCAGCTGTAGACGAATTTGAAGGCAATAACATGATCGACAGGCCACGATGCTTTTCCAGAGATGGCCTGCACCTGTCGCCCCTGCGATTCCAGATACTGGCTAAGGCTCTTGCCACCCCTATAGTGCCTTTTTTAGGCAAGGTTCAAATGACAAACTCAACACTGTAGCAGGTATATGCAAGCAAAATCTGTGGGTAATGCTACTCAATGCTAGAAGTCTAAACCTCAAAATGCACTCACTCAAAGCACTCCTTAAAATAGAGAACATTGACATCTGTGCAGTGAAGAAGACCTGGTTCAAGGCTCCAGAGAGCACTGCTGCATTATCAGGCTATAACTAACTTGGATATCCACACCTCCAAGCTAGTTGCTCAACATAATGCATTCAAAATTATCCAAGTGCAACTAACACTGGGCAAGACTACTATCCAAGTTGTAGCTTGTTACAGATCCCCACCAAGCCCCAAGTTGTCCACTCCATGTTTCCTGATATACTGGGTAATACTAAGGTACAGCCCAATACCCTAATAATGGGTGATTTCAACTACCCCACCATCAGCTGGGAAAACTACTCATGTGCTAACTCGTTTGCTCAACGCTTTCTGAAATTCATAAATTCCAACACCCTGGATCAGCTTGTCCATACCCCCACCAGGGGCAGCAATATCCTGGACCTGGTTATTACCAATATGGACAACCAATGTTCCATGCCAGAGGTCAGTTCCTCGCTGGTCAGATCTGACCACAAGCTAATCACCCTAGACATCAATATCCTGCCCCCACCCCCCATTAAGGAAACCACCGTAAAAAACTTCTGAAAAGCCAACTTCATGCTTCTTAAGACAGAAGTGGCAAGCTTCATGTCACCCATACAGACAGCAAATAGAGGTATGACTGCTGAGTCCTATACAGATGCACTGTATAAGCACATACATGAGTGCATGGATTGTGCCATCCTCAACAGAACCAAAACACTATCCTCCAAAAAAGGAAGCCAATCTAGTGGTCCCCTGCCATAAACAAACTCTACAACATAAGGAAGAACTGTTGTAATAAAGAGTAAAATCCTCTGATTGCAGGAACTCCCTGGTCAGTCTCAATAAGAAGCTGAGATCCCTCATAAAATCCTCCAAAGTTAGTTACGAAAATAAATTGTCACTGATTCTGAAGACAACCACAGACATTCTACAGCTATGTCAAGAATATCAATGGCGACACTCAGATCTGTTCTGAGCTACAGCACAATGGCACTAGATATACAGAACAAACTGATACTGCCAACATCCTGGTAGATAGTTTCAGTGCAAACGTCAACCCCCTCTCCCCCCAAAGGGGCCATCACTATACCAGAAGAATGCAAAGCCCCTGTAATTACGGCTGCACAAGTAAAGACCACACTCTCCAAAGCCAAGAACACAGCATCCTTGGGACCTGACAACATCACAGGCTGCATTCTGCATGAACTACTGAATGAACTGGCACCCCACCTAAGTACCATGTTCAATCATAGCCTCACTTCAGGCTTTGTGCCTACTGAATGGTGCACAGCAACGGTTATTCCAGTCCACAAAGGGGGTACCACCATGGACCCTGGGAACTACTGCCCCATTAGACCAATGAGCCTGGTCTGCAAGGCCATGGAATGAATCATCTTGTAGCTTATAAAGAAGGACATAAGTAACCTCCAAACTCTGGAGCCCACTCAGTTTGGGTTTGTAAAAGGTAGGTCATGTCTCCTAAACCTGATTGACTTCCTTGAAGCCATCACCAGAGCCGTTAACGAGGGTAAGGTGGTGCACAGAGCCTATTCTGACCTCTTCAAGGCTTTTGACACTATCCCCCACTCTGGAATTATAGATAAACTCACTAGACTGGGCATAAATCCCTATGTCACAAGATGGGTGGCCAACTGGCTCACTAACATAACCCACACAGTGAAAGTAGCCAACTCCAAATCGAACTTCAGACCAGTGACAAGTGGAGTACCACAAGGTACAGTCGTGGGTCCTCTCCAGTTTGGCATCTACTTCTCAGACATTCAGGCTAATAGAGTAGGTCTTTGGCTAACAAAGTTTGCAGATGACTGCAAAATAAGTGCCATAATAGAATCACCTAATGATGTTGACATTCTACAAAGGGGCTTCACTGAGACTGATGCTTGGTGTCAAAGTCATGGCCTCAAGATCAATGCCAAGAAGTGCATTATCATCCCCTTTGGAAAAAACACTGTACCCATGAACTACCACATAAGCGGTAGCCTACTAAACACCAAAAGTGTGATAAGAGACCATGGGACACAGGTGGACAGTAGTCTCTCCTTTGATAATGACATCGTCACAGTAGTCAGGCAATCCTTCTGTGTGGCACACCTCATCACAAAGGGGTTCACCTCCAGAAAAAAAGAGGTCATTGTTCCTCTCTACTCATCCCTCATGAGACCCATTATAAAGTTCAATGCCCCATTTGGCATGTACCTCACAAGACAACTACAACAACTAGAAAGGCCACAGAAATACCTCACTAAGAGGATTACCAGCCTCAAACAGATGCCATACGCTGACCATCTCAAAAAACTCTAGCTCTACTCCATTGCTTATCACCTACTCAGAGATGACCTCTGCCTACCATACAAAGCCATGTCAAACCCAG
This sequence comes from Protopterus annectens, assembly GCF_019279795.1. Classification (NCBI taxonomy): domain Eukaryota; kingdom Metazoa; phylum Chordata; order Ceratodontiformes; family Protopteridae; genus Protopterus; species Protopterus annectens. The sequence continues at coordinate 669,706,017 of NC_056744.1, forward strand.
ATCTGTTGGACATGTTACACTTAAAGAAATCCCAATCCCTCCAAGCCACACACTTTAGGGACCAAAACCTTGTCAATACAATAAACAGAAGATGCTGGAGGGATAGATTCCTGTCCCAGAGACTTCCCATACTCTGGAACAGACTACCCATTCATGTCAAGCAAAGCTCCTCATTAGCCCTCTTTAAGAAACATCTTGACAATTGGATGGGAAATAGGAAATTCACCACATGGATCACTTCTCTGGCTCTGCTAGACAGTGGCACTGGAAAATAACTTTCTTGGGTGGTGAAAGCCAGGGAACTTTTTTTGGCTAGGCTTATATAGGCCCCAGGGCTGATAGCCTAGCACCTACCTATGAACCTATAACAATGTAGCATTCGACAGCATTGAAGGTGGTAACAATGTATCACCTGCATCCACAGAAGGTGCTGACATCATCCAGTTATGCTGTTTTGGCCAATAGAAGACACTGTGGTTCTTAAAGTCATTGGGATCATGGATAATTTTCCATTTTTTTTAAATACAAGTTCCTCCTCAGACACCTTTAATTTATTCAACATTTCATTATAATCTTTAGACATGAAATTAAATTTTAGTTGATGTTGTCAAGGGGAAGAAAAAGTTAAGTAAAAAAGGGAAAAAGCTAGTGTTTCTGCAGGGCAGCAAGGTGCCCTGCACACTGTGTCTGTGAATGTGCAATCAATGTGATGGCACTGCAGACAGGGTACGGGAAATCTCCCGTTTATTGCTTCTGCATATAGTGCTAAAACGGAGATTTCCCTTTACCCCAGTGTAGTGTGATCTCGGAGTTGGTATATTAAAGTAGGGGGGTGGGGTGCCCCCCTGCATACACTTGTTTTAAAAGTTTTTTTTTTTTGGTTTCACTTGAAAGCTTCAATGTTCCGAAATATCAATGATATGGTCTCGACCATATGACATTCAATGTTTTGGAATTTCGATGTTTTCAAGTAGAACCATATATATATATATATATATATATATATATATATATATATACACACACACACACACACACACACACACACACACACACACACACACACACACACACACACAGCCTGGGTTATAAACAATCATGCTTATCTTATAATACAGATTTAATGCTATTCTGATAGTTAAGACCAGAACTAAAGGACTAAGTTGAAAATAAACAATTTGGTCTAGTGTACAATATTTACACAACAAAACACAGTGTCATATGCTGTTTAACTAATAAAGAAAGGCCATTATTTTATTGCTGCTACAGCTGACTTCAATGAAAGCAATAATGGCGGCCTTTCCATTTGTTTCAGAGACTTTTCTTGTTTCAAGACATCTGTGAAAATATAACTTCAGTCTGTTGCTAAGAATTCATTAAGACATGAAAATTCCACATTGATAAAAACAGAATGAATGGCACCTTGCTGGCATTTCACTGCATTAAGTGATGTTTCATCAGTACATTAGAACAGTCTATCCCTTACATAATCCCGCTGTCTACATGCATTGATAGGGAAAGATGGATACCACGGAATGTAAAGTGTTCATCTGTCTCTTTCATAGGTTCATAGGTTGTTACTAGGCTTTCCATCTGTGAGACTGTAGAGGGTCACTAATAGCAGTGATATATGACACTGAATACAGCAACAGTGCTTGTAATCTTTCAGAATAGCTAACAGTACTGAGACCTGAGATTTTTTTTATTTATTGGTGTGGAAATATTTAGTTGGTTTAGGTGCTTAGCAAGGTCTAGGACTAGCCTTGCTGGAGAATCAGTGTATCGAAATGGGGTTTGATATCTGTCAGTAGTTAGCAACCATAGCAAACTTGGTTAACCATAGTCCATAGATACCAGATTTCAGGCCAGAGGAGTATATATAAGACAGGGGTGGGCCAAGAACAGAGACCTTTGGGATACCACTGGCTATGCATTTCTCACTAGAGCAAACACCCCTGACTTTAATGTTGCATGTTCAGATACCTGATTACTTCTCATGAGATCTATATACAGGTTGATGTTGAGATGGAGAGTTTGTCAATAATTCCAGCATGGAGGATAGTGTCAAAGACATTGGCAAGGTCAAAGGAGGCAGGCAGCATGAACTAAATGCTCATTATCACTGGCCTTGGTAATCTATTCAAAAAATTTGGTCATTTTGATCAGGCATGATCTGACTTCTACAATGCCAAACTGACATGGATCCAGAGAAAAAATGATCACCTATATCACTGCTTATTAGTTCAGCTGTAATTTAGTCTACAGCATTGCAAATAGTATGACGGGAACTATTTAAAGGGACTATTAAACATGTAATTCAAAGTGTCAGGAGATAGGTAACCTTCATGCAAAAACACCACAACCGCTGTTCTCCACACACTGAGGATGTAATCAGTGGAGACACCCGGGTTGAAGAGATGATGGAGGGGGTTTGCTAGATGGTACAAAACAATGGTGAACTCTGAGGCAAAAAGAGAAATTCACTGAAAAGGTGACAGATCACATTGACCTGCTTGAGGGTACGTGTGAGAGAAAGGCGTTACTAGACAAATAAATGTATAGTTATCCCTTTGGGAAAAAAACATGTACAATATATACTATAATAGGACCACTAAGTATCATTTAGCAGGATGCCTTCCCCATCTGAATATTATCATCTAATGACCCCTCCTTCCTTGTAATATAGGTGTAAGTAGCACGTCCTATACAGACTGCCTTAAGGCCCTTTCCTTGTATTCTGTCTCCTACAAGTTGTTGAGGGGAGATCTATGCCTGGCATACAAGGCATTGTCAGATCCCACTCTTTTGGAACTCCTGCATATATGCAAAACAAACAGCACCAAAATGAGCCATTCTAAAGACTTAAACTTAACCTGTGATATAAATAGGACCTGCTGGAGAGGTAGGTGTATATTTCAGAGGCCATCCCCTCACAGGAACAGGCTTCCCATCCATGTGAAGCAGAGTTCCTCCCTAACACATTTCAAGTGTAATTTGAACAGTTGGATGGGGAACAGGAAATTCATCCTTGGTTTGGCATCTACATCTCTAATGGACACAGGCAGCCTGTAAATGGTGCATCTCCCAGGCCCCTGCTTGTAAAGGTTTCACCTCTGAAGCCACTGCTTACACTTATCAAGGGTACCAGAACTTGTCAGAGATTTGGGATGCATGGCTAGGCTTAAAAAGGGTATTGTGGTGATTAGCCTGGTAAAAATCTATGAACCTATAAACATATGAGCCTAATTTGGGATTTTATTAAAGGATGAAAAGTAAAATGTAGTTCTTAAAGGAGGAATTTCTGAATTTATCATTCTTTCAAAGGACTAAACATTCCATTGAGGAAAGGAGCAGTGGAGTTTCTGTCCAAGGTTCCAAATTCCCTTGCTGATGTTATAAATAAGTCTAATACTTCTTTTATTGCAAAGATGCATTAAGTCAAGGCTAAAAAGCTAAAAATGATGTTCCAGATACAAAACAGCAGGACCAAACAAGTAATGATGGATGGGTGGAACAGAACAGAGAAGGATATTAAAGCATTTCAAAACATATTGATTGCATCTCTGAATCCATACCAGTATTTTTAACATTAGAGCAAATAATAGCATAAGAAAAAATATATGCAGTACGAGACTAACACTGAGATGATCGGATACCTCAGTTGATCACATGCTGAGAACAATAATCCTGAGTATGCTCTCAGGAGCAACTGCATCTTCTGCAGTTCTGCATTGGTATTTTATTATTATTATTATTATTATTATTATTATTATTATTATTATTATTATTATTTGACCCTGTTTTTTTTCTCTTGATCTCTTATTAAATGTGATATAAGATAAGTGGTAGACGTGGCCCAGCATTTAAATTGTTGTTAACTCTAAAATGCTCTATTCTAAGCCAAGGAGTATGAAAAGCTAAGTATGTTTGTATCTTTTATGCACATTCTGATAAACCTGTATAACTGGGTTGCATTAAAACTGTTTCCAAACCACAGCTTGTGTTTACAAATACTTATGTCATAGTTCTTGATTTAAGTGGTAAATGTTTCTCAGTATCCCTCTTGGGACAGCATAGAGTTGCTGAGATGAGAGCTGGCATACTTTCACTGCACATGGAATGTGATGTTCTGCACAGATCTCAAGGTTTAACACGCAACATCTGGTTAGCAGCCCATTTTTGACTAATTCTGAAGGCATTTGTTTTGGCACTGGCCTTAGAATCATGACAGTGTAACATTTCATTGAGTTAACAGAATTTTAAGCATGGTCTACAATAAACTAACAGCAAGAGAAAGTACTGTTCAAACAAAAGCTGTTGTGTCCTAGTCGAAAGAAGTCATGTTTATTCTTGAAGCACTGACTGAGTGGCATAGCATACACAAAGTAATGCCTCATATACAACTGCACCACTGCCAATTAAATTTGCAATATAGTTTCAATTATATCCAGGTATATAAAAATGACATGAATCTGTTGATAATGGATTAATGAAACAACGTATTAAAATACTTAGTGCATGACCATAATGTACCATTTTCACATGTTGTTGTTTATCATTCGGCTTTTCCCAGTAAGGGGCGCCACAGCGGAACTCCGGTCCGCTAATGATTGGCAGTAGATTTTTACAAAACGCCGAGGTGCCAGCTCGATGCTCAACCTTCACCGAAGGCACACCCATTTACGCACGCATGTCTTTCTAACGCTACCCAACCGTGGGACATGCAGACTCCACACAGAAGGCACTCCCAAGCCCAGCCGAGACTAGAACGGGAGAACCTCTTGCTGTGAGGTAACAACACTACCACCGTACCACCGTGGCACATATGATCCATAAACTATATTGATAATATCTACAAACAGTCTTAAAGTTAGAGTAGGACAAACTATCAGCTAAAATACATTCTTACTGTCATAATATAACATTTATGAACAAAAATATTGTAAATGGTTTTGTTCCTTTGCTACTTACGCTGTTTAGTCAATGGGTATAATTCTATTTCCTTAGCACTCCTTCTGATTAACACCTTCTGTATGCTGTATGTTAATATTAAGCATTGACATTCTTCTGTGAAAACTCTGTTTTATATTTATTTATTAACAAATGGATCATCTCTGTAAAAGGAACCTTCATAACAGTTAACTTACCCAACTGCAAAACAGTATAAAATAATCTGACACATTCTGTGACTGAAAATGTCATAGAGAAACACATGCTAAAATTTTATTTCACAAGGTTCTGACTAATGTTTTCATTGCTATGACAAAACATAAAAAAACATTAAAAGAGTTTTTTTCATACTCTACATATTTTCCATCTGAGGCCATAAACAGGGTATGCACTTTTCCAGTTTTCAATAAAGGCAAGTACAGATGTGTATAACTGGCTAGTGCATGCTGGCACACTGACAGTTGTTTTTAGTAGTGGACATGAAAACACCTGAACAAACATTTCAGAACATTTTATTATGAGGGACTGGTAATAATATAAAATAAACCAAGCTTTATGCACTTTGATAGTATAATGTACCTTAGCCTTATGCAACTTACCTCCTCAGACTGAACATCACTTCCTAAATTCCGGAGGTGACCATAAAATAACAAGAAAGAGAATAACACATATTTAAACACTAAACATTAAATAAATAGATTTTTTCAGCCTACTGTTTGTATAAAATGTTAATTAATGACAATGCATATAAAAGATGCACATGCAACTTTTAAAGCAAACAGGTCATGTTATAGTTAGTCATCCAGTCAGCTGAGAGTGGATGCTTAATTAAACTTCAGACTATAGCTGGTAGTAAACATTTGTTGTCCCTACTATCTTATATTTTTTTTATCCGTGGTGGTGCAACGGTAGCGTTGTTGCCTCACAGCAAGAGGTTCTCCCGTTCTATTCTCGGCTGGAGTGCGGGGAGTGCCTTCTGTGTGGAGTCTGCATGTCCTCCCCGCGGTCAAGTGGCGTTCCGAAAGACATGCGTGAATGGGCGTGCATTTGTTGAAGGTTGGGCATCAAACTGGCAACTCGGCACCATAAAAATCTACTGCCAATCATTAGCGGACCGGAGTTCCGCTGTGGCGACCCCCAACCGGGAAAAGCCAAAAGACAAACAACAACTTGTTTTCATTTTTTTCATTTAGTTATCCTTTGTTGACTGGGTTTGTCCCACTAGGTTAGTGGCCTCTTTTTAGGGGTAACTCAAGGTGGTATCTACTAATGGAAATTTGGTCAGGACATCAGGGAACTTAACCTACTTTTTTGACAGGTGCCATGGGATCTTTTACATTCACCTGAGCTACCACCAACTCATGCAGATGGCACCTTGGTTTAATATCTTTTCCAAATGATGAGTGACTTCCTCACAAGTGAGCCTCCTTCTTAGACTGAACATCAGTTTCTGAATACTAAATGTGACAATAAACTAACAAGAAAGAGGGGAAGACAGTTAAATATTAAACTTCAATTGGAAGTACAAGACTAACAGCAAGATGATTGGACAGCCACATAAATCACATGATGAGATCAATTTAATGGAGATGGTGAGAGGAAAAAAAGATTAGATGTTACTAAATGAAATCTTAATAAACTGCAAATTCACTGATTTTTAAAACAGTACTGTAAAACTACCAAAATGAGGTAATATTGCATGATCACTCAACTGTCCAATATATGCTGCTTTAGAGTAATAATACTTGGTTTTAAAATTATAGGTACAAGCAATTCTATTAGTATATATGAAGTCCAGATTTCTGATAGGCTTTTGTTTATTCAGTTTTCCAATCTTGCTTAGTTTTTCTAGAACTACAATAGATCAATAATAAAATCAGGATATAACTTTAGTTATTATGAAGATAACAGTGTGTAATGGCATGTTTGTGTGTGTGTGTGTGTGTGTGTGTGTGTGTGTGTGTGTGTGTGTGTGTGTGTGTGTGTGTGGTCTACATACACAGATATTCCATCATACTGTACTAAATGTAATGGAAACATACAATATATGGAAATAAATGAATGGTTTAGAAAAGTTTATAATCACCAAATAGGTTGCCATGACTTTTCTTCTTCATGCATCCTTTCCTTGATTTCCGATTTATTGGTATTTTGAAAGTATTTATTTATTTATTTATTCATTAGTTAGTATTTTCCAGTATTTTTCCAGTATTTCCAGTGTTTGTGGATAGCTGCAGCCTTTCAGTAAACAGTAAGTGTTAGCAGAAAACTAAACCCCTAAAGTAAGCCAGTCTATTAGTGGATACAGACACATATGCACACATATAAACACACACAAGTACAATGTTGGCCAGACAAATCAGTGTTTTATTTTTTATTTTATTTTTTTTGTTTCGCCATATAACTCAATACAAGTATATAAAATGACAAACAAAATAAATCATGTTATATGAGTAAAAGTTCTAATACAATGTTCTAATATTTTGTGAATGACCCTTTTAACTCATTGAAGCATGTTACGAACAAGTTACTGGCCATGTTCTGTCATAGAAACATTACTTGCCAGAGCTGAAATGAGTTCTTCAGTCAGTTGCTGCTTGTTCGTTATGGTCTTTTTCTTCATCTCTGACTTCAGAATAGCCCATAAGTCCTCTATTGGATTCATATTTGGGTTGTTACCCACCCATAGTAACACTTCAGTACCATGGGCCTCAAGGAAACTTGTCACTTGTCAACCTTTGTGACATGGGGCACCTTCATGCATGAAGATGAAGTCCCCTGTCCCAGTAAATCCCTTCTTCTTTGCCCAGTCACACAGCTGAGAGAGCAGACATTGCTGTAGTATGGTGTGTACCGTTCTTGCTTCGTGTTTCCCTGAATAATGTAGAGCCAACCTGTTCCAAAGATGCTCATAACACTCCACACCATCACTTGAATAGGATGCTTTACATGCTGAATTATACAATCATCTCTCATCTCCAGATTGTCTTCTGACATAGTGTACTTGCTGATCTGAACACTGTGTTATTTATTTTTATTTTACATTTGTTGACCCTTATTGTCCGACTGGATACATATCCATTTTCAGCGGAGGGCCGGGGAGAAAAGCTCCAAGATAATAATACACATTGAACATTTAGTAATTGCTAGTTTCAAGCAGATTACAATCATACGCAATACCAGAATTTAGCACTTATAGTACTAACTTATTATAAAAGACTTTACAAAACATAACATTATTTTCAAAGTTAAACATACATTCACGTTTAAGACACACTGAGCAGCAGTTATACAATTGACTCTTCCTGAAATTAAGTGGTAGAAAAAAGTTAGAAGTAGTTAAAGGTAAGGCACCTATGAAATAGTGAGGTCACTAGTCGAGGTTAGTGCAAGGACATAACCAATGAGTTTTGAAGTATTTCTTGAGTTTGTTTTTGAATTGAGTTAGTGAGGGTTCTTGGGACAAGTCAGCTGGGAGTCTGTTCCATATTTTTCCAACAGAGTTGTCAAACACAGAGTCCCCAGCTGAGTAGTTGGATTTGTATGTTTGAACTAGGAGTCTAGTGGATGATCGCAGTGGCTGGGTGCTGGTGTAGGGGCTGATAATATTTTTTAGTGCAGGTGTATTTACTGGTTGGTAAAGGACTTTATGTGCCATTATTAGCTGGTTGAAATGCAGTAGACTTGGCAGTTCAAGCCATTCTAGGCGATTTAGTTTGTGACAGTGGTGTGTCCAGTAGGCTGTGCCAGTAGCAAATCTGGCAATGTGGTTATAGCAGGATGATAGTTTATTAAGATCTGGTTTGTTTAAGTTGGAGAATTGAGGTGAGGCATACAGAAGAGTTGATAGCAGATGGGAACTGGCAATTGCAGTTCTAGCAAGTAGGGTAAGGAAAGGTTTGATTTTGTAAAGAGAGTCACGTTTTTTATTAATGGTTTTGATAGTTTGATTGATATGCACATCAAACTTCAGGTTGTTATCAACTATAACACCCAGTAGTTTAGTTTAGGCTTCTGGGGAAATTATAGTGCCATTGTTAGCAGTTATGTTGAAGGATGGCAGGGGGTTTCCACATATGGGGGAGAAGAGGAGCAACTTAGTTTTGTTGGGGTTTAGGATTAGATGTTGATTGGAGATCCATTTTTCCACTGTATTGAAGGTATTTTGAGTTAATATGAATAAAGTAGATGGTGAGGTGTCAGAACAAATCAAGGTGGAGTCATCCACATATTGAATGCAGGTAGCATCTGGGATGACTGAATGAAGGTCGTTGTTGATAAAGATGGAGAAAAGAAGGGGTCCTAGTATCGAGCCCCGGGGGACTCCTAATGTGATGGGTAGGTGAGATGAGAGCTTGTTCTGCCATAGTGCTGCATGTTGCCTGCCCTGCAGGTAGGATTGAAACCAGTGGAGTGCATGGTTGTTTAAGGAGAAGGCCTTCAAGGTATTTATAAGCATTTTGTGGTCAACCATGTCAAAAGCCTTGGTTAGATCTAGAAAAAGTGCAGAGGATAGTTTGCTATTATTGTGGTTGTGGTTAATGATGTTAGGGAAAGACAGGAGGGCAGAAGTAGTACTGTGGTGTGGCTTAAAGCCATGCTGAAATTTGGACAACAGCTTGTTCTGTGTGAGGTAGTGCATGAGCTGTATGTGTACACACTTCTCCATAATTATAGCTAGAGGTGACAGAATAGCTATGGGTCTAAAGTTTGACAGTTCAGTGGAACTGCGTCCTTTATGGAGAGGTATGACATGGGCAATTTTCCATATAATAGGTACAGTAGCTTCATATATAGCTCTGTTGATGAAGATTGAGATGGGGTATGCTATGGTGTCAGCAGCCCTTTGCAGATAGTCTGCTGGGAGGAGGTCAGCAGCCATGGGGTGGGTCTTAGTTTCTAAAGTAGGGCATGAATAAGTTGAGTAGGAACAGGTTGGAAGGTAAAGTATGTTTGGGTACTGGGTGTGGCTACATTAGAATTAGAGCCATTGGGAGAGAGTTGGCTGGCTAGAGACTGGATAGTCTCTGTAAAGAAGCTGTTGAAGTTATTAATAATGTCTACTGAGGATTTTTGTTGGGAAGCTGAGGGGGGTGGAGTGGCAGTTTGGCCTGGGTGGAGTAGTTTATTTATTCCTGCACAGAACGTTTGAGGTTTGTTTTGGTGTTTTTGCAGTAGATGGTAGTAGTGGTTACTTTTGTCTAAGGTTATGGGTTTTTTTATGTCATTCCTTAGCTGTCTGAATCTTAGTTGATCAAGTGGGGCTTTTGTTTTTCAGTAGGTGGCTCATGCTTTGTTTCTTAGTGAAATGTTGGTTTTGGTATCTTTATAAAGACATGGTGCAATATTAACTTTGGTTCTAACAGAGCATCTGGGAGCATGGGAGTTAAGAAGGAATTTGGTGTTAAGGTATGCTACTGCTTCATCTAGGGCGAGACTTTTTAATACTGACCAGTTGCATGCCTTAAGTTCATTTTGAAACTTAGTGAGAATAAAATTGTTGTTGTTTCTTAATGTTCTATAGGTGCTTTGGTAGGAGCAGTCTACTTTGAGCTTGATTACTTAGGTGAGACAGTAGTCACTTAGATCATCAGGCAAAGTGCCTGATTTATAAGATTGAAGATGGGTATTGATGAGTATCCAGTCTAGGATACTTTCCTTGTTATTGGGTTTTCCTGTCCTGGTGGGGGAGGTTATGATTTGAGTAAATCCATAGAGGTTTATGTAGGTTGTGGGGGTTTCACAAGAGCAAGTGTTCCAGTCAATGTTGAAATCCCCAAGAACAATTGTTTCTTAGGGGTAGTTATTGGATAACCAATATAAGAAGTCTTTTAAGGTTTTTGCGTTCCTCCCTGGGGAAATGTAGACACAGACAATGTTTACATTTTTGTTTTTGTTAATTTGTAGTTTTGAGATAAGAATTTCAGCATTATTGAACTGGAGTGGTTGTTGGGTATCTATGCTGACAGATAGGGTAGACTTGTAAAGTATGGCTACCCCACCACCCTTTCTGGTGGTACGGTCTAGTCAAGACATACTATACCCTGGTGGCAGAATCTCATGGTCCTTGGTGGCAGGCTTTAGCCATGTTTCTGTTAGGCATAATATATCTGGGGAATGAACAGCTAAGAGGGCATGCAGGTGCTGAGTTTTGTTATTTATGCTCCTAATGTTTAGATGGCAGGCCAGCAGTGAGTTAGGATGTCTATTTGTTGGAGCTATGGTGGTAGGGGATATAGTAGAGGGATTAGGGCCAACAGGTGAGGATGGACCAGGGTTTGAGTGGATGTCACCATCCTTTGTGAGGTTGTAGTGTATCCTGAGTATGAGTTTTAAGATTTTGAGTAAAGTTTTGTAATAGTGTCTAATTTTAGGACTAATGTAACTAGGTCTAGTAAGATGGTAGTATTTGGGGGTTAAGGAGGTAAGCATGAGGGGAGTGAGTAAGGGTGCATTATTATCTGTTGTAGATGGGATGGAGGTTTGGAATTTAGAGTAGTGGAAACCTGGGTGATACTGACATTCGTAGGCAGTTAGGAGATATGGGATGAGTAAAAGGGGTAGAAGTAGCATTAATAAGACTATTTTGAGTGATAGCAAGGAATAGTAGAATTGGAGGGTTGGTGGTATCAGGTTGAGGGTGGTGCTGTTGAGTGACAAGTTGTTACTGATTGGTTTAAAAAGGAGGGGTGTGGTCTAGTAGCAATAAATGTAGCCACAACAGGGGTGGGAGGAATTTGGGGGCAGTGTGGGGTGCAAAGCAAGCCCGAGTGAAGCCAGGGCAAGAGGAGGAGGGATGAACCAATGCCTGTACTAAGTTGTAGCAGTTTAACCTGTAAGAGGAAAGAGGGGGGTGGGGGAAAAGAGAAGGCAGTAGGAGTAGTTAGAGGAATACCTTGATTGACTCAAGACACCACACCAGAGGTAAGTTGAATGTAAGGGCCTAAAATCTGCACTCAGCACTTTAATGTTACTTGCACTCAGCACTTTAATTTTACTTATGTTTAGCAGGAACGACAGACCAACAGTATACAATTTTGAGAATTTTTACAAGGGTTACTTTTTCAAATGTCAGACAAGTGAGTAAAACTTTCCACAGGAATCTATGTCTGAGTGTTAGAAAGCCAGAAAGGTACAAATTATACCTGTAAAAATTAGGGTCAGAGAGACAAATGTAAGAGTCAGTGCACTTTAGTTACAGTTATGCCCTCGTCCATGAAAACAACCCATTCCCAATCTTCTTCTGACCAGTTTTGAAACCCTTTTGCCCAGTGGAGTCTTTTTGCCTTCATTTGGTTGGACAATTATTGTTTCTTCACAGGTCTGCAAGCTCGAAGCCCAGTGTCCAGAAATCTCCATCAAACAGTTCTGGAACTCACTGTAACACCCTGTTGTTCCAGCATCCCCTGCTGCTGTCTATTAGATGCCTTGTGATTCTTAAAGCATTCTTTGATCAGATACGAATCATCCTGACGAGTTGTGGACCTTATGCGACCACATCTGCCAAAACATCTGGGCAACAACTTTTCAGTTATATTTCAGGTATTCAGTTTCTTCCCAATTTGGCTGACAGATGGCTAACTAACTCCGATCTTCTTGGTGATTTTTGATCAAGGAACACCTTCTTTGAGCAGAATCTCAAATTTTGCATGTTTTTGTGATGTTAAGTCAGCCAATTTAGCCATTTTTAAGACTATGGAACTGCGTCATTATGACATAATTTCTCTTTAGGTAAGTAAGTTACATGTAGTAATTTTGTGCCAAACAGCTTTTTCTTAAATAATTAGCAACTGAAATGATTTTATGAATTGCTAAAAAAGCCATACTGAAAATCACTAAAGAAATTATGAAATTTCCATTATTTGTCAATATTTCTATTAATTTGGCCAACACTGTATATACATACACAAACACACACACACACACACACACACACACACACACACACACACACAGCCTGCGCATACACATAGAAACACACATGCATATATACACACACACACACAAATGCATGCATTCACCTGGGGACAGATTGACAGATTAGAGGATAGCCAATTGACTTATCAGTTTATCTTTCAGATGTGGATGGAAACCAGTCACTGTGCAAAAAACAACATAGAGGAAGCACATGGATTCCACATAGAAGGCATCCCACCAAAAAAAAAACTATAGAACCAACTGTTGTGAGACAGCAATGTTTACCCCTGCCCCACTGAATTCTCCTCTACTGATTATTGTATTTATATAGTAGTGATCTTATATTAGATGCACAAGAAAATGAGATTAGGTAAATTATTTGTGCTATACCAGTCAGCATAACTCTGCAGTCTGGATGTATCATAATAATTAATATGGTTTACTATAAAAATGATTGAACTGTATTTGACTGAAAGTCTCTTGACCGAAACATGCTCATGACCAAAATCCCATTTGAATAAAAGTAATTTCACTGAATCAAAAGTCATAGAAAAATTTGACAACCTGCACCCCGCACCTCCCTTAACTAAATATACTAACTCCATGGTTGAATAACCACGGAGAAAAGAAAAAAAAATGTTATGCACAGCAAATCAGTATTGGCATACAAACAAAAACATCTATAAATCTAGTGGTGTGACATGACAGGTGGTACTGCTAATCCACACATAATCGGCTTTGTACATCAGCAAGCCCTGCCTAAACCCAGCCCACCGTCCAACAATCAGTAAAGTTCCAGTAAACTTAAGTGATATTCATACCCATGACAGCATAAATATTCATTGTCTATTCATAGTCTATCCTTTTCCTCAATGTAGAGTGATCCTGGAGTTGGTATTCTAAGTTTGTGGGGCTGTGAGGGGTGCAGGGAGCTTATTCCCCTGCAAAAACAAAGGAAAAAATTAATTGCACTATAATTGGAAATATTTTTTCCTTCGCTTTTGCAGGGAGGCAAGGCCCCTGCACCGCCCCACACCCCCCAAAAACTTAATATACCAACTCTGAGATCGCACTACATTGAGGAACTGGGTAAAGTATGAATAGACAATGAATATTCATGCTGCATCTGCATGACTGCCAGTCATGCATGTCTCTCAAACAGGGACACGGCCCTTTCACCTGTCGATCACTGAGGCCATGCTCACATCTGCACAGAACGGCCTGAGAGGTACTATACTAATACAAAGCCCACATAATCTCCTAGATTCACTTCCCTAGCAACTCATATTCTCATATATAAAACCATCACATACTGTATAAACATTTCTACATATTTCTGTCATGTCTGATTCAGTGAAATGAGTTTGAGTCAAATGGGTTTTCGGTCATATGCATTTTCAGTCAGATTATTTTAGCCATTTGAGTTCAGTCAAATGCAGTTTAATCATATTAGAGTAAACTGATTAACACAGTTCTAGTTTAGCTACTAAATGCAGAATATATTTCAACAAAGCAGATCCCATTTGCAGTTGCACTTTTGAGTTCTAAGTGTACTTTTTAATCATGTCATGTGATGGTAACACCTTTCACAGTTCTGAGGTTTAGCCAGGAAACCAACCACTACTCACCCAGCAGAAACAACTAGTTTGAAAGAAGGAAGGCATTACATTTCTGTTGACAGGCTGTAAATTACACTTTTCACAGGACTACAATGTCCCAGTTAATTTCCTGTATTTAATTCTGTGTAAAATTTAAGCCAAACCCTCTGCATGCAAGCTAAAAGTTTTCTTTTAAAAAGAACCCTTCCCCATCCATTAAATAAGGCTGAGTTATTTTCTTTTTTTAATGTTTGCAAAACTCCATGAGATGTGGAGTGTAATAAAAGGATTTGCTGGATTTTTAGCAATCTATTAAATTTAAGGTTTTTTTTGTTGGTTCCTAAATACTCATTTATCAAAATGATTGATTGTTTCAATGCTAAAATTCATAGCATCATTGTCTGCCCCAAGCTGACAGGAAGTAACTGTATCAAAGCAATAAATCTGAACTGTCTTTAGTTCATCATTCAAATGACAACCTGCTGTTTCCTGTATTTATGTTTATGATCCAAAACTGCAAAATATTCATTTTTGCTCTTCCCTTTGCTTGCCTAGTAACAGCTTCAAAAGTGTGACTTGCTGGTAACACGGTTATATAAAACTTACACTGCCTTAAGCATGCAGTAAAAAAACCTTGTGTGTGTGTGTGTGAGAGAGGCATAGACAGAGAGAAGAACAGACATAAGAGAAAGAAAGAGACTAGGCTGATACTGGGAAAGGCTTCTATAGGTCTGACCCATGCTAGCTCTTTTAGCCATTGTTTCTTTTTTATGATCGAAAAAACTCTCATTAGAGAAATATCAGATCAGAACCATGGAGAAAATGACAACTTTGATATATAGACTTTGATATATAACTTTGTGGGCTGCGCAGTGGTGCAGCGGTTAATGCTGTCGCCTCACAGCAAGAGGTTCTCCAGTTCAATTCTCGGCTGGGGTGCCTTCTGTGTGTTGTTTGCATGTTCTACCTGTGTTCGTGTTGGTTTCCTCCGGGTACTCTGGTTTCCTCCCACATTCTAAAGACATGCTTCTGGAGCATTTCTCCCCGGGCCTCCACTGAAAACAGGATCTGTGGAACCTAGTTGGACTTTCCCGGTCAACAAATGTTAAATAAAAAAAAAATTAAATAAAATAGAGTTTTGAGAATGTGAACTTTGGTCACAGACCAACAAAACTGTGACGTTAAAAGATAACAGTTATGGAGAATACATAAGAAGTTTGCTTAAGGCTGCTAACTGCTGGAATGTTGTCATGGTAATGCTTTTATTGCTACTCTGTCCCCACATCTTATTCTTAAAGTGTTTTTAACTGCAATCTGAAACCAGCACAGATTGTTGTGAAGGTCTTACTACAATGTTTTAAATGGAATCCTCAAGGGAGACGGTCTGCTTTCATATATGTAAATACTAATTACAAGTTCATTCTCATGTGTATAACAGTAATTAGGGGCATAATGGAACATTTCCTATTGGGTTTGCCCATAGCTTCAGTATGAATTCCTAGATATTTTTCTGTGATACTGTAATTTGCATATTCAGTGAAGTTATAAACTTAACTCATAACACATGTTGCTTTTGCACTATTCTGCAGGATGTGTTCACAAAGTATTTTACTCATAAAAGTATATAGTACTTGTGCCAAAGTAAAACAGAATCTGATACACATAGAAAAGGGAAACAACTACCACAATAAATATATATTTTTAATTTTATGCAGTGTCTTTTGTAGTTTTGCAGTGATAGTGCAGATGATAAAATAAAGCAACTTATTGATGTCATCACTGAGAAATCAGTGATACGGTAAATAGTAGCATGTGAGTGGCACATACATTATGTAACTTGAAGGTCTCAAACTGAGAGAGAAGACATCGTATGAAGCCGGCTAAAAGAATGGATGGGAATATATTCTGCACAAGTGTTTAAGGGACCGCATACAAAATAAGTAGTTATACCTTTAAATGTTTGCTTAGGCTGCCTCAATCAGATATTAACTCATAAAATTACCTGCACTTGATTCATATTCTAGTCATAAACTGTAAATCTACTCACTCCTTCCTTCAGAATAATGACTACTAGTTTGCAAATTTCTTCAAAATTCAGATTATGTTTTGACAAACTGTCCAGGTGATTAATGGTTTGAATTAATAAATTATTTTCATTGCATTTAACAGATTCTGGCCAGGATTTAAGAATGCCTACACTTCACACTAAGCTGGTTTGCAGGATGAGCAGTGATGGGCATGCTCTTTGCAGTTCATCAAACAGAAGAACAAGTCGTATCCAGCTGCAAAACAAGAGTTAGCAGTTGAATATGCTAAAGCGTGAATAAAGAGATGAACTGCATGCCAATGAAGCAAGTAAATCATGGCAGAGGTATTCAGGAATGTATAAATTAAGTGCCTACCTGCCGTGCTTGCTTTAGCTGTGTATTCTAAAACATAATAGAATAGAGCCACAAGGACACTTTAAAAATATTGCTGCTGCTACCAGCTCTTGGTCCAGAAGGCGTGGAGTTATCAGACCAAGTCTGACTTATCATGGACTTCATGGGAAAGAAATAGGAGACTGCTACAGGGTGGACAGAGATACCATACAGCAAATCATAAACATCTGCCATCTTCATGCATTGAAAAAAAGCTCCACCTAGTGAACAGGGAAGGAAGTACATAAATAGGAAAAGCTACCACTATATTAACTGTCAGTTGGTTTATAATACACAAGATATTGTCTATAATGTGTGTGCATGTAACTCTGTCAGTTTCCACGACTTCCATACATGACACACCTATGACCTGTAACTAAGTTTTTCTAGGGCAGCTTTTCATAAGGGCATCAAGTAGGGGATGCAGGATATATACTGGAACCTTGTCTCATGACTCCCATGAGAAACCCACACAACCTCACTGATCAAGGTTACAACAATGCTCATGCATAAAGTAGAATTATCAAAGAGCTCTGTTTTTGACCTGTTCAATTCACTTTTCCATGTTGAGATACATACAAAGGTGTACTGGAGTATAACCCCAACTGCCTCTGCCAAAATGCAGACAGTCTGTGCCTTATTACATAACATTATTCTTAGGGAACTGCTGCAGTAGGGAGATGCATGACAAAAACTGCAGTTCCCAGTACCACAGGCAAGGGCCAGCAGAGACAGATGAGGAGTCAGATGAAGAACCTGCAGTTGGTAATTATCTTTGCAGATGGAGGCATGCATAATATACTACAGCCTTAGCTAAAAGGAAGCAAACAGTTCACACACCCACCACTTAAGTAAACAATAAATTTAACTAAACACATACAAAGAATAACTGTGATGCATACAAACTAACTAGCCTTTATTTACCCATGTATTCAATGGCTACTGTGAGCATCAGACATAGATAACACCAGACTACAAAACAAAGCTAAATGTTTAACCTGTAATAAATATATAAATGCTCATCCTGATATGTATGCACTGTATGTCAGTAAAACAAACTGTTGATCAGCTGATACAGGAATGTTAGTATGATGCCCCACCAGTGGACCAGTAATCAAGGAGCCTCAATCCTCACCACTGGCACCAGTGGGGGACATTCACTGGGAGGATAGAAAGTACACACACACTATTTCCAGATGCAGCTCTCTGCATCAAGTGTAATTTCCCTTAAGAGCACACAGAGACCACAGTCAGTCATGGGCTGGTTTCTCTCTCTCTCTCCAGATCCCCAATAAGACTCACCACTGGCACAGCTATAGAACTGAGTCCTTAGCCAGGGTTCCAAGACAATTTCTCCAATATTCTCTCTGTCTAACCATTGCTTCATATCCTTGCCGAAGTAACTGAGACACACACTCCTTGAGGGTTTTTTTACACACACAAACACACACACACACACACACACACACACACACACACACACACACACACACACACACACACACACACACACACCTGGGAAAGGCTGGAACAAGTTTTCTAGCTATGCTTCCTTTTGCACAGACTATAAGGTAGTTTTCACTGCAATCAGAACCCATTATCAGCTACTTTAACACCCTTAACAAAGGGTCTCCACTTTTAATGTGTAATATTAATATTAATACAAATTATAGCTTGACCAAGAGCAAGGCTATTAGGAGTGGCCCCCATAGTGTCACCAAATAAATATGCAAGCACATTCAAAACTTAAATATCTCTACACAGATCAGCAACAATGAAATGTTTAAATATATTTATTAATAAATAATAAAAGAACAAGACAACACTAAATATATATTCATAGTGACACCAGAGTTCAAAACCACAGGAAATATTTAAAACAACATTGTAGGATAGTTTGAAATAAATAAAGAAAAATATCTTAACAAAGCTTCAATATATTCCTGACTGAATCTAAGAGAATTACTATAATGTAAGAACTCACTAATAGAGCAAGGCAGATGTGGTGAATGAATCTTCTAGTTGTTGTCAGGTCCAAGAGAGAATGTAAATGCTCTGTTTCACCAAGAGACTTCTCAAATTAATATCTCAAATATTACTGCTGAGATAGCTTGCAGAATGACATTACTTCTTGTCAGCAGACTCTAGTTCCAGGCAAAACCCCCACTGCTGGAAATTGGCAGAACTTAGCATCTACCTGAGAAAATACATAGACCTCGGATTTTGGCAGATGCTGGAAGTCATAAAACAATTGCATTCCTTCATGATTTCAAGACTAGTAATTAATTCACCGTAAAGACAATACAGAAAGCTTCTCAGCAAAGACTCTATGTCTCTAGCTACATTGAAAACTGAAAGATACCATCTTTTATTGCATAGCCTATAAAGTAATTTAATTTAAGCTATTTTCCTAAAATTTGCTGAACTGAAGTTAACCTCTTGTATTCCAGTTTCCACTATTAAAATACATACATTTAGACAGTTACAATAGTGCATGTACATTTCTGCTTTCTTCCAGCAGGGCACACTGTGGATGCATGTCAAACACAAACACTTTACAAAATACCTTTTTAACACACGTCTGTACAAACCAGTTTGATATGCCCATGACATACAGTTCTAATACAGTTATAACACAAACATCTTATATAAATCATTTCGATATCCACCAATGGTATATAATTATTTACAAAATTCCAGCTAGCTGTGCTGGCAGTATTTCCTTCATATTTAGCATTAACCTATATGACCAATATATTCAACATAGACAAAACAAAACAACTATGAAGATATTAAAGGAGTAAAATGACTCTTCCTGGCATATGTATATATATATATATATATATATATATATATATATATATATATATATATATATATATATATATATATATATATATATATATATATATATATATATATATATATATATATATATATATATATATATATATATATATATATATATATATATATATATATATATATATATATATATATATATATATATATATATATATACATATATATACAACCTGTGTGTCTAGCCAAAGCAGGCCATTGTCAGACAAAACTACGGGGGTAGGGCAATGTCACCATCATCTGTGCATGTAGATGATCAAGCATAGATGTAGAACCTTATAACTAAAAAATATTTTAATTTTAAGTTAATTACTCCATCAATAAAACACTCCTAAGCATCAATTAGGGATATGTGAACATATGTAGACAGTAATCTGGCCTTCAACCCTTATGTAGCAAAGATAGTAAGAAAATCTTTCTATGTCGTCAAACTTATAGGTAAAGTTATGGCATCTAGATCCAAGGAAGTTATAGTACCACTCTACCCATCCCTCCCATCCCTTATCAGACCCATCATTGAGTATAATGCCCTGTTTGGCATGTACCTAACCAGATGCTTTCAACAGTTGGAACACCCACAAAGGTTCCTTACCAGGAGAATCCAGGGCATTAAAACCATGTCCTGCATGGATCGCCTATAGGCTCTATCTCTACATTCAGTATCCTACAGGCTGCTGAGAGGCGATCTGTGATCTATGCCTGGCTTATAAGGTATCCTCAGATCCATCCCCAATGGATCTTTTGCACATTCACAAAAGAAACAGTACTAGAAACACAAGTTACAAACATTCAAACCTCACTTGTGGCATAAATAGAACATGGTGGAAGGACAGATATGTTGCTGAAATGACCTCCATGTTATGAAATAGGCTGCCCGTTCATGAGAATCAGATTTCATCACTGACCTTGGTCAAATGAAATCTTGATCATTGATGGGGAATCACAACTTCACCTCCGTTTTTTTCTCCCATGTCTCTGATGGACAGATGCTGTCAGTAAGTAAAATAATCTCCAAATAACATTCCCCCACCACAAATCCCTTAGCTGCCTCCTTACTAGCATAACCCCACCTTAATAGATGCCCAAGGTACTCAGAGACAAATTAGGTTAGTGTACATGGCTTGACTTATAAAGACCGCAGTGATTATTAGCTTAGTAACAACCTATGAACCTAAAAGCTAAGCAATTAAGACACAAATGAGTAGTCAAATTCAGCAGAAGAAAGAAAAAAGGTATTGCCCAAAAATTTGCTTGGCCTGCTGACTACTGTATATCAAACATAGTGACCCAAGTCAGACACACCAAAAGGGACCAGGACAATTTCAGCTTCGTCTGCAGAAGGAGCTGAGTCAAAAGTAATTTATAAGTAATAATACTGTACTACTGGTAATACTACTGCTACAAGTATAATGACTACAGATACTGACATTGTTGAACTTAAGCC
Organism: Protopterus annectens; assembly: GCF_019279795.1. NCBI lineage: Eukaryota > Metazoa > Chordata > Ceratodontiformes > Protopteridae > Protopterus > Protopterus annectens. The sequence goes on from NC_056744.1 coordinate 669,727,208, forward strand.
TTATGGATGCTGACCCGTCCCCATCAGACATTCTATAACATGCACTACATCATCCAGAGTGTCATTCATCTGGTCCAAACAGTCACACATGGTTCATGCAGTCTCACAAGTCAGAGGGTCTGGCATACGGTACTGTATCTCTTCTGAGGCCTTGGTGGAACCTGTCTGTGCCTCCATAATAGCCTTTCACATATGTTGAGTGGCAGATCTTTATACACCAAGGTCAGGGGGAGGGTGGTAAGCATGTCTTCTCTTAGCATGTCTAATGACACCCCCTGTGGTACTTCACTATCACTGTCACAATGGCTATAGGGAGATTCTACCATCTCTGCAGCTGAGGTAGCCACAGTACCCTGATCATCCATGCCCTCCTTAACCTGTGTAATCCATGGCATAGGTATGCATAAACATACTGATTGTGTCCAGACTTTGGAGGGGATGTGTTATCCACATTCTCCTTGTCAGACATACTCTCTGCTACCCCAGACTGTGCCTGTTCTTCACTACCTTCATCATCAGAGGCTACTGATTCTCCAACATCAGGTGGTAGTTACTCCACAGTGCTAAACTCACCTGTGATTATACCAATAAAACAGAAAAACAGAAGAAATACAAAAAGAAATGAACAGAATATGCTTCCTAAAACAGAATAAAGCAAGAATAGATGTAAATGCAAATATACTTTGATGTAAGGTATATTTACAGATCTATATATAAATGAAGACAAATAATTTGTGACCATACCATGTGCAGGTGGTTGTTGAACCTAAGTACCAGATGTCCCTAGCCACACAAAACTGAAACTGAAAGAGGTATGATAAGAATTGAACAGAAGTTGAAAACTTAAGCAAAAATATTGTGAATCTACACCACACACACACACACCCACACACACACACACACACACACATATATATATATATATATATATATATATATATATATATATATATATATATATATATTATATATATATACATGCATATACCATGAAAGTCATATCTGAAGCACCACAACTAGACTCTCTGTGGCTGGCTTCCATCTCTATCCCCATGTCCATCACAGCACTGGGCAACTCTTCTTAGCTGTCTGGATCCCTCCCCATCTCAGGGGAGTGGTGAATCAGTAGCAGGTCCATCCCAAGTAGCTCTTCATTCATGTGTCACAGCCCTGGCTCTACAAATAGTATTCTTTATCATATTACTGTCTCTTTGTTTGATACCCTTGAACTCATGGCCGTGGTCACCCACTGCATTCAAATCAGTGACCATCTGCCACCAGACATGGTCATGGAAGGGCTTATCAGCTAAGTGTTTTTCAAAAGATCCAAGCTCCATGAAGATGAAGGATCTGTACAACTACCGCATTCTCAGCATCTGAGAATGCAGTATTTTGTGGAACAGCTGGTTTATTTCCATATTCCTGTAGTGAATTAAAAAAGAAATATATCAGACAAAACACAGCAGGGGTTGTGTGGTTACAAGCTGATTTAACACTGGGTGGAAAATAAAATCATTATGCATCAACAATTAAAATTGTTAATTATATATCTGAAAACAAGGATATAAGCAATACCTGTAAAATACCCCCATAACTCCCCACCCATTACCCCCACACACACACACACACACACACACACACACACACACACACACACACACACACACACACCTCCAATGGCAATAATACAACGTGTCAGAAAACGGGAAAATGAAGTCAGGTATGTAGAACAGCATTAGCACTGAAGTTTCCTAATGTCACTTTAACCTACATAAAGCTTCCTCACATCAGACATGTCAATATCATCAGAAACTGTGTTCAGAAACATATGGAACAGAATAAAAGGAGCAGTGAAATAGCAACTGTTATAACTTCATTATAAACAAAACTTTAAAAAATGTAGACTGAAATCATTTTGATAATAAAAAATCCATTTCTGGTACAATAGGCCATAACCCCCACCCAACAGCAATAACACAACTTCAAAAAGGAAAGGAAAACTGATGTCAGGGACATAGAATTAGCAGTGAACAAGCCCCTTAATGTCATTTTAACCCACAAGTTTCTCAAGTCAGAAATGAGTCAACATCCACAGAAAATGTTGTGATAAACCCATGAAATAGAACTAGAAGATCACTGAAATAGTAACTGTTGCAAACACAACTTTGCAAAGTGTAGACAGCAGTCATCTTGCTAATAAAAATATACTAACAATCATTTAAGTCGTAGTTGCATTGAACATAACATACCTTACAGAGTGGAAAGCAGTTCTCTAAAAAGAATGTGAATGCAGCATTACTAACAGTAAGCAACAGTAGCTTTGTTTGGCAGTGCTTGGGGAATGCAGACAGTCTCTCCAAGTACAATGAAAGTTTCATTGCCGCAGGTTTCACTTACACGGTTTAGCTCTCTGGACAATTTCCTTATGTCAGTTAGGTGTCAGCTCATTATCTTTCCTGAATCACTCAATCTGCTTGAGGTGCTAGACAGGTAAACCCGGTATTAGGCTGTGCACATGCCTGAGCAATACTAGCAAGTATTCAGAATTGTGACTAGGTAATGTCTTGCAAGTGTGATTCATTAGCAGTCGTGCACATTTAATTAAGTCTTTGTCACTCCTGTTAATGTAAGGGTGTGTCAGAGAGAATAGGCTTACTGATAAGTACATTTCTGATTTAGGAAATAACCTCCCTTTGGCAAAATATTGTCAGAAGACAATGTGCAAGTGAGTACAAAGTGTCTGCAAGTCACTTCAAATATATACACACAGACAAAAAAACTCATTGCGAATTGTAATACAGTCATGTTACAGAGTGATCAAAATGGAGTAACGCACACACAAAGAAGGAAAGAACCCACTCTTGTCTTGCAGACATTTGTTTGTACTTTCACAAGCTTCACTGTCATAACTTCTGCAAGAATCACACTCAGCAAAATT